>NC_092237.1:37800438-37890438 GCF_036320965.1 Panulirus ornatus
CTATATCTCCCACTCTATCATCAAATACATTCAACAAACCTTCAAAATACTCACTCCATCTCGTTCTCATATCACCACTACTTGTTATCACGTTTCAATTTGCGCCCTTCACTGAAGTTCCCATTTGCTCCCTTGTCTTACGCACTTTATTTACCTCCTTCCAGAACATCTTTTTATTCTCCCTAAAATTTAATGATACTCTCTCACCCCAACTCTCATTTGCCCTCTTTTTCACCTCTTGCACCTTTCTTTTGACCTCCTGTCTCTTTCTTTTATACATCTCCCACTCAATTGCATTTTTTCCCTGCAAAAATTGTCCAAATGCCTCTCTCTTTTCTTTCACTAATAATCTTACTTCTTCATCCTACCACTCACTACCCTTTCTAATTAACCCATCTCCCACTCTTCTCATGCCAGAAGCATCTTTTGCGCAATCCATCACTGATTCCCTAAATACATCCCATTCCTCCACCACTTCCCTTACGTCCATTGTTCTCACCTTTTTCCATTCTGTACTCATTCTCTCCTGGTACTTCCTCACACAAGTCTCCTTCTCAAGCTCACTTACTCTCACCACCCTCTTCACCCCAACATTCACTCTTCTTTTCTGAAAACCCATACAAATCTTCACCTTAGCCTCCACAAGATAATGATCAGACATCCCTCCAGTTGCACCTCTCAGCACATTAACATCCAAAAGTCTCTCTTTCGCGCGCCTGTCAATTAACACGTAAATCCAATAACGCTCTCTGGCCATCTCTCCTACTTCCATACGTATACTTATGTATATCTCGCTTTTTAAACCAGGTATTCCCAATCACCAGACCTTTTTCAGCACATAAATCTACGTTGTCTTCACCATATATATATATATATATATATATATATATATATATATATATATATATATATATATATATATATATATATATATATATATATATATATACATATATATATATATATATATATATATATATATATATATATATATATATATATATTTATATATATATATATATGTATATATATATATATATATATATATATATATATTCCTTCAAACATACCCATTTTTGCTTTCCGAGATAATGTTCTCGACTTCCATACATTCTTCAAGGCCCCCAGAATTTTCGCCCCCTCCCCCACCCTATGATCCACTTCCGCTTCCATGGTTATATCCGCCGCCAGATCGACTCCCAGATATCTAAAACACTTCACTTCCTCCAGTTTTTCTCCATTCAAACTCACCTCCCAATTGACTTGACCCTTAACCCTCCTGTACCTAATAACCTTGCTCTTATTCACATTTACTCTTAACTTTCTTCTTCCACACACTTTACCAAACTCAGTCACCAGCTTCTGCAGTTTCTCACATGAATCAGCCACCAGCGCTGTATCATCAGCGAACAACAACTGACTCACTTCCTAAGCTCTCTCATCCCCAACAGACTTCATACTTGCCCCTCTTTCCAAAACTCTTGCATTTACCTCCCTAACAACCCCATCTATAAACAAATTAAACAACCATGGAGACATCACACACCCCTGCCGCAAACCTACATTCACTGAGAACCAATCACTTTCCTCTCTTCCTACACGTACACATGCCTTACATCCTCGATAAAAACTTTTCACTGCTTCTAACAACTTTCCTCCCACACCATATATTCTTAATACCTTCCACAGAGCATCTCTATCAACTCTATCATATGCCTTCTCCAGATCCATAAATGCTACATACAAATCCATTTGCTTTTCTAAGTATTTCTCACATACATTCTTCAAAGCAAACACCTGATCCACACATCCTCTACCACTTCTGAAACCACACCGCTCTTCCCCAATCTGATGACCTGTACATGCCTTCACCCTCTCAATCAATACCCTCCCATATAATTTACCAGGAATACTCAACAAACTTATACCTCTGTAATTTGAGCACTCACTCTTATCCCCTTTGCCTTTGTACAATGGCACTATGCACGCATTCCGCCAATCCTCAGGCACCTCACCATGGGTCATACATACATTAAATAACCTTACCAACCAGTCAACAATACAGTCACCCCCTTTTTTGATAAATTCCACTGCAATACCATCCAAACCTGCTGCCTTGCCGGCTTTCATCTTCCGCAAAGCTTTCACTACCTCTTCTCTGTTTACCAAATCATTTTCCCTAACCCTCTCACTTTGCACACCACCTCGACCAAAACACCCTATATCTGCCACTCTATCATCAAACACATTCAACAAACCTTCAAAATACTCACTCCATCTCCTTCTCACATCACCACTACTTGTTATCACCTCCCCATTTGCGCCCTTCACTGAAGTTCCCATTTGCTCCCTTGTCTTACGCACTTTACCTCATTCCAGAACATCTTTTTGTTCTCCCTAAAATTTAATGATACTCTCTCACCCCAACTCTCATTTGCCCTTTTTTTCACCTCTTGCACCTTTCTCTTGACCTCCTGTCTCTTTCTTTTATACATCTCCCACTCAATTGCATTTTTTCCCTGCAAAAATCGTCCAAATGCCTCTCTCTTCTCTTTCACTAACACTCTTACTTCTTCATCCCACCACTCACTACCCTTTCTAATCAACCCACCTCCCACTCTTCTCATGCCACAAGCATCTTTTGCGCAATCCATCACTGATTCCCTAAATACATCCCATTCCTCCCCCACTCCCCTTACTTCCATTGTTCTCACCTTTTTCCATTCTTTACTCAGTCTCTCCTGGTACTTCCTCACACAGGTCTCCTTCCCAAGCTCACTTACTCTCACCACCCTCTTCACCCCAACATTCACTCTTCTTTTCTGTAAACCCTACAAATCTTCACCTTAGCCTCCACAAGATAATGATCAGACATCCCTCCAGTTGCACCTCTCAGCACATTAACATCCAAAAGTCTCTCTTTCGCACGCCTGTCAATTAACACGTAATCCAATAACGCTCTCTGGCCATCTCTCCTACTTACATAAGTATACTTATATATATCTCGCTTTTTAAACCAAGTATTCCCAATCATCAGTCCTTTTTCAGCACATAAATCTACAAGCTCTTCACCATTTCCATTTACAACATTGAACAACCCATGTATACCAATTATTCCCTCAACTGCAACATTACTCACCTTTGCATGCAAATCACCCATCACTATAACCCGGTCTCGTGCATCAAAACCACTAACACACTCATTCAGCTGCTCCCAAAACACTTGCCTCTCATGATCTTTAGCCAGAGGTTGAACCATTATGTGACATTCATTTTTTCATTCATTTCAAGCTAGAAGTTTCAGTTTCTAAATTGTTTCTTACATTTTTCATATGTATATATATGTATGTGTGTGTGTTGTATATGTGCGTATGTATGTGTATGTGTGTGTATATGTATATGTATATATATATGTATATTATCCCTGGGGATAGGGGTGAAAGAATACTTCCCACGTATTCCTCGCGTGTCGTAGAAAGCGACTAGATGGGACGGGAGCGGGGGGCCAGAAATCCTCCCCTCCTTGTATTAACTTTCTAAAATGGAAACAGAAGAAGGAGTCACGCGGGGAGTGCTCATCCTCCTCGAAGGCTCAGAGTGGGGTGCCTAAATGTGTGTGGATGTAACCAAGATGTGAAAAAAGGAGAGATAGGTAGTATGTTTGAGCAAAGGAACCTGGATGTTTTGGCTCTGAGTGAAACGAAGCTCAAGGGTAAAGGGGAAGAATGGTTTGGGAATGTCTGGGGAGTAAAGTCAGGGGTTAGTGAGAGGACAAGAGCAAGGGAAGGAGTAGCAATACTCCTGAAACAGGAGTTGTGGGAGTATGTGATAGAATGTAAGAAAGTAAATTCCCGATTAATATGGGTAAAACTGAAAGTTGATGGAGAGAGGTGGGTGATTATTGGTGCATATGTACCTGGGCATGAGAAGAAAGATATATATATATATATATATATATATATATATATATATATATATATATATATATATATATATATATATATATATATATATATATATATATATATATGCCTAAATGTGTGTGGATGTAACCAAGATGTGAAAAAAGGAGAGATAGGTAGTATGTTTGAGGAAAGGAACCTGGATGTTTTGGCTCTGAGTGAAACGAAGCTCAAGGGTAAAGGGGAAGAGTGGTTTGGGAATGTCTGGGGAGTAAAGTCAGGGGTTAGTGAGAGGACAAGAGCAAGGGAAGGAGTAGCAATACTCCTGAAACAGGAGTTGTGGGAGTATGTGATAGAGTGTAAGAAAGTAAATTCTCGATTAATATGGGTAAAACTGAAAGTTGATGGAGAGAGGTGGGTGATTATTGGTGCATATGCACCTGGGCATGAGAAGAAAGATCAAGAGAGGCAAGTGTTTTGGGAGCAGCTGAATGAGTGTGTTAGTGGTTTTGATGCACGAGACCGGGTCATAGTGATGGGTGATTTGAATGCAAAGGTGAGTAATGTGGCAGTTGAGGGAATAATTGGTATACATGGGGTGTTCAGTGTTGTAAATGGAAATGATGAAGAGCTTGTAGATTTATGTGCTGAAAAAGGACTGATGATTGGGAATACCTGGTTTAAAAAGCGAGATATACATAAGTATACTTATGTAAATAGGAGAGATGGCCAGAGAGCGTTATTGGATTACGTGTTAATTGACAGGCGTGCGAAAGAGAGACTTTTGGATGTTAATGTGCTGAGAGGTGCAACTGGAGGGATGTCTGATCATTATCTTGTGGAGGCTAAGGTGAAGATTTGTATGGGTTTTCAGAAAAGAAGAGTGAATGTTGGGGTGAAGAGGGTGGTGAGAGTAAGTGAGCTTGAGAAGGAGACCTGTGTGAGGAAGTACCAGGAGAGACTGAGTACAGAATGGAAAAAGGTGAGAACAATGGAAGTAAGGAGAGTTGGGGAGGAATGGGATGTATTTAGGGAATCAGTGATGGATTGCGCAAAAGATGCTTGTGGCATGAGAAGAGTGGGAGGTGGGTTGATTAGAAAGGGTAGTGAGTGGTGGGATGAAGAAGTAAGAGTATTAGTGAAAGAGAAGAGAGAGGCATTTGGACGATTTTTGCAGGGAAAAAATGCAATTGAGTGGGAGATGTATAAAAGAAAGAGACAGGAGGTCAAGAGAAAGGTGCAAGAGGTGAAAAAAAGGGCAAATGAGAGTTGGGGTGAGAGAGTATCATTAAATTTTAGGGAGAATAAAAAGATGTTCTGGAATGAGGTAAATAAAGTGCGTAAGACAAGGGAGGAAATGGGAACTTCGGTGAAGGGCGCAAGTGGGGAGGTGATAACAAGTAGTGGTGATGTGAGAAGGAGATGGAGTGAGTATTTTGAAGGTTTGTTGAATGTGTTTGATGATAGAGTGGCAGATATAGGGTGTTTTGGTCGAGGTGGTGTGCAAAGTGAGAGGGTTAGGGAAAATGATTTGGTAAACAGAGAAGAGGTAGTAAAAGCTTTGCGGAAGATGAAAGCCGGCAAGGCAGTAGGTTTGGATGATATTGCAGTGGGATCTATTAAAAAAAGGGGGTGACTGTATTGTTGACTGGTTGGTAAGGTTATTTAATGTATGTATGATTCATGGTGAGGTGCCTGAGGATTGGCGGAATGCGTGCATAGTGCCATTGTACAAAGGCAAAGGGGATAAGAGTGAGTGCTCAAATTACAGAGGTATAAGTTTGTTGAGTATTCCTGGTAAATTATATGGGAGGGTATTGATTGAGAGGGTGAAGGCATGTACAGAGCATCAGATTGGGGAAGAGCAGTGTGGTTTCAGAAGGGGTAGAGGATGTGTTGATCAGGTGTTTGCTTTGAAGAATGTATGTGAGAAATACTTAGAAAAGCAAATGGATTTGTATGTAGCATTCATGGATCTGGAGAAGGCATATGATAGAGTTGATAGAGATGCTCTGTGGAAGGTATTAAGAATATATGGTGTGGGAGGAAAGTTGTTAGAAGCAGTGAAAAGTTTTTATCGAGGATGTAAGGCATGTGTACGTGTAGGAAGAGAGGAAAGTGATTGGTTCTCAGTGAATGTAGGTTTGCGGCAGGGGTGTGTGATGTCTCCATGGTTGTTTAATTTGTTTATGGATGGGGTTGTTAGGGAGGTGAATGGAAGAGTTTTGGAAAGAGGGGCAAGTATGAAGTCTGTTGGGGATGAGAGAGCTTGGGAAGTCAGTCAGTTGTTGTTCGCTGATGATACAGCGCTGGTGGCTGATTCATGTGAGAAACTGCAGAAGCTGGTGACTGAGTTTGGTAAAGTGTGTGGAAGAAGAAAGTTAAGAGTAAAAGTGAATAAGAGCAAGGTTATTCGGTACAGTAGGGTTGAGGGTCAAGTCAATTGGGAGGTGAGTTTGAATGGAGAAAAACTGGAGGAAGTGAAGTGTTTTAGATATCTGGGAGTGGATCTGGCAGCGGATGGAACCATGGAAGCGGAAGTGGATCATAGGGTGGGGGAGGGGGCGAAAATTCTGGGGGCCTTGAAGAATGTTTGGAAGTGGAGAACATTATCTCGGAAAGCAAAAATGGGTATGTTTGAAGGAATAGTGGTTCCAACAATGTTGTATGGTTGCGAGGCGTGGGCTATGGATAGAGTTGTGCGCAGGAGGATGGATGTGCTGGAAATGAGATGTTTGAGGACAATGTGTGGTGTGAGGTGGTTTGATCGAGTGAGTAACGTAAGGGTAAGAGAGATGTGTGGAAATAAAAAGAGCGTGGTTGAGAGAGCAGAAGAGGGTGTTTTGAAGTGGTTTGGGCACATGGAGAGAATGAGTGAGGAAAGATTGACCAAGAGGATATGTGTGTCGGAGGTGGAGGAAACGAGGAGAAGAGGGAGACCAAATTGGAGGTGGAAAGATGGAGTGAAAAAGATTTTGTGTGATCGGGGCCTGAATATGCAGGAGGGTGAAAGGAGGGCAAGGAATAGAGTGAATTGGAGCGATGTGGTATACCGGGGTTGACGTGCTGTCAGTGGATTGAATCAAGGCATGTGAAGCGTCTGGGGTAAACCATGGAAAGCTGTGTAGGTATGTATATTTGCGTGTGTGGACGTATGTATATACATGTGTATGGGGGGGGGGGGTTGGGCCATTTCTTTCGTCTGTTTCCTTGCGCTACCTCGCAAACGCGGGAGACAGCGACAAAGTATAATAATATAATAATATATATAAATATATATATATATATATATATATATATATATATATATATATATATATATATATATATATATATATATATATATATATATATATATATATATATATATATATATATATATATATATATATATATATATATATATATATATAATTCCTATGAGTCCACGGGGAAAATGAAACACGAAAAGTTTCCAAGTGCACTTTCGTGAAATAATCACATCATCAGGGGAGACACAAGAGAGAAATATAACAATCAGTTGATATACATCGAAGAGACGAAGCTAGGACGCCATTTGGTAAACATGTGATTGTCCAAATCATACAACGAGCGTTCATAAACTTATCATTTCCCTAACCCTCTCACTTTGCACACCACCTCGACCAAAACACCCTATATCTGCCACTCTATCATCAAACACATTCAACAAACCTTCAAAATACTCACTCCATCTCCCTCTCACATCACCACTACTTGTTATCACCTCCCCATTTGGAGCCCTTCAGTGAAGTTCCCATTCGCTCCCTTGTCTTACGCACTTTATTTACCTCCTTCCAGAACCTCTTTTTCTTTTTTTTTTCTTTTTGCTTTGTCGCTGTCTCCCGCGTTTGCGAGGTAGCGCAAGGAAACAGACGAAAGAAATGGCCCAACCCACCCCCATACACATGTATATACATACGTCCACACACGCAAATATACATACCTACACAGCCCATGGTTTACCCCAGACGCTTCACATGCCCTGATTCAATCCACTGATAGCACGTCAACCCCGGTATGCCACATCGCTCCAATTCACTCTATTCTTTGCCCTCCTTTCACCCTCCTGCATGTTCAGGCCCCGATCACACAAAATCTTTTTCACTCCATCTTTCCACCTCCAATTTGGTCTCCCTCTTCTCCTCGTTCCCTCCACCTCCGACACATATATCCTCTTGGTCAATCTTTCCTCACTCATTCTCTCCATGTGCCCAAACCATTTCAAAACACCCTCTTCTGCTCTCTCAACCACGCTCTTTTTATTTCCACACATCTCTCTTACCCTTACGTTACTTTCTCGATCAAACCACCTCACACCACACATTGTCCTCAAACATCTCATTTCCAGCACATCCATCCTCCTGCGCACCACTCTATCTTTTTATTCTCCCTGAAATTTAATGATACTCTCTCACCGTAAGAGTGAATGTTGGGGTGAAGAGGGTGGTGAGAGTAAGTGAGCTTGGGAAGGAGACATGTGTGAGGAAGTACCAGGAGAGACTGAGTACAGAATGGAAAATGGTGAGAACAATGCAAGTAAGGGGAGTTGGGGAGGAATGGGATGTATTTAGGGAATCAGTGATGGATTGCGCAAAAGATGCTTGTGGCATGAGAAGAGTGGGAGGTGGGTTGATTAGAAAGGGTAGTGAGTGGTGGGATGAAGGAGTGAAAGTATTAGTGAAAGAGAAGAGAGAGGCATTTGGACATTTTTGCAGGGAAAAAATGCAATTGAGTGGGAGATGTATAAAAGAAAGAGACAGGAGGTCAAGAGAAAGGTGCAAGAGGTGAAATATATATATATATATATATATATATATATATATATATATATATATATATATATATATATATATATATATATATATATATATATATATATATATATATTTATTTATTTTTCTATTTATTTTGCATGTTCAGGCCCCGATCACTCAAAACCTTTTCACTCAATCTTTCCACCTCCAATTTGGTCTCCCACTTCTCCTCGTTCCCTCCACCTCCGACACATGTATCCTCTTGGTCTATCTTTTCCCACTCATTATCTCCATGTGACCAAACCATTTCAAAACACCCTCTTCTGCTCTCTCAACCCCACTTTTTATTATTACCACGCATCTCTCTTACCCTATTATTACTTACTTGATCAAACCATCTCACACCACACATTGTCCTCAAACATCTCATTTCCAGCACATCCACCCTCCTGCGCACAACTCTATCCATAGCCCACGCCTCGCAACCATATAATATCGTTGGGACCACTATTCCTTCAAACATACCCATTTTTGCTTTCCGAGAAAATGTTATCGACTTCCACACATTCTTCAACGCTCCCAGAACTTTCGCTCCCTGCCCCACCCTATGATTCACTTCCTCTTCCATGGTTTCATCCACGTCCAAATCCACTCCCAGATATCTAAAACACTTTAATTCATCCAGATTTTGTCCACTCAAACTTACCTCCCAATTGACCTGTCCCTCAAACCTACTGTACCTAATAACCTTGCTCTTATTCACATTTCCTCTTAACTTTCTTCTTTCACACACTTTACCAAACTTAGTCACCAGCATTTTCAGTTTCTCACACGAATGAGCCACCAGCGCTGTATCATCAGCGAACAACAACTGACTCACTTCCCAAGCTCTTTCATGCACAACAAACTGCATACTTACCCCTCTTTACAAAACTCTTGCATTCACCTACCAAACAACACCATTCATAAACAAATTAAACAACCATGGAGACATCACACACCCCTGCCGCAAACCTACGTTCACTGTGAACCAATCACTTTCTTCTCTTCCTACACGTACACATGCCTTACATCCTCGATAAAAACTTTTCACTGCTTCTAACAACTTGCCTCCCACACCATATATTCTTAATACCTTCCAGAGAGCATCTCTATCAACTCTATCATATGCCTTCTCCAGTTACATAAATGCCACATACAAATTCATTTGCTTCTCTAAGTATTTCTCACATACATTCTTCAAAGCAAACACCTGATCCACACATCCTCTACCACTTCTGAAACCACACTGCTCTTTCCCAATCTGATGCTCTGTACATGCCTTCACCCTCTCAGTCAATACCCTCCCATATGATTTTCCAGGAATATTGAACGAACTTATACCTCTGTAATTTGAGTACTCACTCTTATCCCTTTTGCCGTTGTACAATGGCACTATGCAAGCATTCCACCAATGCTCAGGCACCTCACCATGAGACATACATACATTAAATAATACAGTTACCCCCTTTTTAGTAAATTCTACTGCAATATCCTCCAAACCCGCTGCCTTGCCGGCTGTCATATTCCTCAAAGCTTTTACTATCTCTTCTCTGTTTACCAAATCATTTTCCCTAACCCTCTCACTTTGCACACCACCTCGACAAAACACCCTAAATATGCCACTCTATCATCAAACACATTCAACAAACCTTCAAAATACTCACTCCATCTCCTTCTGACGTCACCATTACTTGTTATCACTTCCCCATTAGCCCCCTTCACTGAAGTCCCTATTTGCTCCCTTGTCTTATGCACTTTGTTTACCTCCTTCCAAAACATCTTTTCATTCTCCCTCGAATTTAATGATACCCTAATTTTCCTGTCAGCTTGTTTCAGATTTCTGTATTAGTTTGTTCATTTAGTCTTGAATGTAAAAAATGCTGATTCTTAGAACAGACATCAAACAGTGATGATTGAGAATTTACTGAGTGAAAGTAATTAAAGGTTCAAAATTAGGGTCACATTGCCCTCATGTAATACATGTAACACAGTATTATTTTTTACATGAATCAGGAATACTATTAGTTTATTGATTTTTTAATTTTGTTATCTAGTAGATTTTGAAAATGACAATTTTCTCAATGACTCTTAGGAATTTTAAGATTTTTAGTCTTAAAGCCTCTCTAAGCAAACCATAAAATCTTGTTTCATGAATTACATTTTTAATTAGTGATATGTAATAGCACTAAACTACATAGTTGCAAATTTCTTTACAGTACTGTATCGTCTGTACGTATCTGTTTTTGTAGTGTATGAAATGTTGTAGTTTTAATTACAATCCGTAATTGTATAAAAGGGTAAAGGGGAAGAGTGGTTTGGGAATGTCTTGGGAGTAAAGTCAGGGGTTAGTGAGAGGACAAGAGCAAGGGAAGGAGTAGCACTACTCCTGAAACAGGATTTGTGGGAGTATGTGATAGAGTGTAAGAAAGTAAATTCTAGATTGATATGGGTAAAACTGAAAGTTGATGGAGAGAGATGGCTGATTATTGGTGCATATGCACCTGGGAATGAGAAGAAAGATCATGAGAAGCAAGTGTTTTGGGAGCAGCTGAATGATTGTGTAAGTGGGTGATTATTGGTGCATATGCACCTGGGAATCAGAAGAAAGATCATGAGAAGCAAGTGTTTTGGGAGCAGCTGAATGAGTGTTTAAATGGTTTTGATGCACAAGACCGGGCTATAGTGATGGATGATTTGAATGCAAAGCAGAGTAATGTGGCAGTTGAGGGAATAATTGGTATACATGGGGTGTTCAGTGTTGTAAATGGAAATGGTGAAGAGCTTATAGATTTATGTGCTGAAAAAGGACTTGTGATTGGGAACAGCTGGTTTAAAAAGCGAGATATACTTAAGGATACGTATGTAAGTAGGAGAGATAGCCAGAGAACGTTATTGCATTACGTGTTAATTGATAGGCACGAGAAAGAGAGACTTTTGGATGTTAATGTGCTGAGAGGTGCAACTGGAGTGATGTCTGATCATTATCTTGTGGAGGCGAAGGTGAAGATTTATAGGGGTTTTCAGAAAAGAAGAGAGAATGTTGTGGTGAAGAGAGTGGTGAGAGTAAGTTAGCTTGGGAAGGAGACTTGTGTGAGGAAGTACCAAGAGAGACTGAGTACAGAATGGATAAAGGTGAGAATAAAGGAGGTAAGGGGAGGGGGGGGAGGAATGGGATGTATTTAGGGAAGCAGTGATGGCTTGCTCAAAAGATGCTTGTGGCATGAGAAGCGTGGGAGGTGGGTTGATTAGAAAGGGTAGTGAGTGGTGGGATGAAGAAGTAAGATTATTAGTGAAAGAGAAGAGAGAGGCATTTGGATGATTTTTGCAGGGAAAAAATGCAAATGAGTGGGAGATGTATAAAAGAAAGAGGCAGGAGGTCAAGAGAAAGGTGCAAGAGGTGAAAAAAAGGGCAAATGAGAGTTGGGGTGAGAGAGTATCATTAAATTTTAGGGAGAATAAAAAGATGTTTTGGAAGAAGGTAAATAAAGTGCGTAAGACAAGGGAGCAAATGGGAACTTCAGTGAAGGGTACTAATGGGGAGGTGATAATAAGTAGTGGTGATGTGAGAAGGAGGTGGAGTGAGCATTTTGAAGGTTTGTTGAATGTATTTGATGATAGAGTGGCAGATATAGGGTGTTTTGGTCGAGGTGGTGTGCAAAGTGAGAGGGTTAGGGAAAATGACTTGGTAAACAGAGAAGAGGTAGTAAAAGCTTTGCGGAAGATGAACGCCGGCAAGGCAGCAGGTTTGGATGGTATTGCAGTGGAATTTATTAAAAAAGGGGGTGACTGTATTGTTGACTGGTTGGTAAGGTTATTTAATGTATGTATGATTCATGGTGAGGTGCCTGAGGATTGGCAGAATGCTTGCATAGTGCCATTGTACAAAGGCAAACGGGATAAGAGTGAGTGCTCAAATTACAGAGGTATAATTTTGTTGAGTATTCCTGGTAAATTATATGGGAGGGTATTGATTGAGAGAGTAAAGGCATGTACAGAGCATCAGATTGGGGAAGAGCAGTGTGGTTTCAGAAGTGGTAGAGGATGTGTGGATCATGTGTTTGCTTTGAAGAATGCATGCGAGAAATACGTAGAAAAGCAAAAGAATTTGTAAGTAGCATTTATGGATCTGGAGAAGGCATATTTTAGAGTTGATAGAGATGCTTTCTGGAAGGTATTAAGAATATATGGTGTGGGAGGCAAGTTGTTAGAAGCAGTGAAAAGTTATCGAGGATGTAAGGCATGTGTACGTGTAGGAAGAGAGGAAAGCGATTGGTTCTCAGTGAATGTAGGGGTGTGTGAAGTCTCCATGGTTGTTTAATTTGTTTATGGATGGGGTTGTTAGGGATGTGAATGCAAGAGTTTTGGAAAGAGGGGCAAGTATTCAGTCTGTTGTGGATGAGAGAGCTTGGGAAGTCAGTCAGTTGTTGTTCGCTGATGATACAGCGTTGGTGGCTGATTCATGTGAGAAACTGCAGAAGCTGGTAACTGAGTTTGGTAAAGTGTGTGAAAGAAGAAAGTTAAGAGTAAATGTGAATAAGATCAAGGTCATTAGGTACAGTAGGGTTGATGGTCAAGTCAATTGGGAGGTAAGTTTGAATGGAGAAAAACTGAAGGAAGTAAAGTGTTTTAGATATCTGGAGTGGATCTGGCAGCGGATGGAACCATGGAAGCGGAAGTGGATCATAGGGTGGGGGAGGGGACGAAAATCCTGGGAGTCTTGAAGAATGTTTGGAAGTCGAGAACATTATCTCTGAAAGCAAAAATGTGTATGTTTGAAGGAATAGTGGTTCCAACAATGTTGTATGGTTGCGTGGCGTGGGCTATGGATAGAGTTGTGCGTAGGAGGGTGGATGTGCTGGAAATGAGATGTTTGAGGACAATGTGTGGTGTGAGGTGGTTTGATCGAGTAAGTAATAATAGAGTAAGAGAGATGTATGGCAATAAAAAGAGTGTGGTTGAGAGAGCAGAAGAGGGTGTTTTGAAATGGTTTGGTCTCATGGAGAGAATAAGTGAGGAAAGATTGACCAAGAGGATATATGTGTCAGAGGTGGAGGGAACGAGGAGAAGTGGGAGACCAAATTGGAGGTGAAAAGATTGAGTGAAAAAGATTTTGAGTGATCGGGATCTGAACATGCAGGAGGGTGAAAGGCGGGAAAGGAATAGAGTGAATTGGATCGATGTGGTATACCGGGGTCGATGTGCTGTCAACGGATTGAATTAGGGCATATGAAGCGTCTGGGGTAAACCATGGAAAGTTCTGTGGGGCCTGGATGTGGAAAGGGAGCTGTGGTTTCGGGCATTATTACATGACAGCTAGAGACTGAGTGTGAACGAATGTGGCCTTTGTTGTCTTTTCCTAGCGCTACCTCGCACACATGAGGGGGGGAGGGGGATGTTATTTCATGTGTGGCGAGGTGGCGATGGGAATAAATAAAGGCAGACAGTATGAATTATATACATGTGTATATATGTATATGTCTGTGTATGTATATATATGTGTACATTGAGATGTATAGGTATGTTTATTTGCGTGTGTGGACGTGTATGTATATACATGTATATGTGGGTGGGTTAGGCCATTTCTTTCGTCTGTTTCCTTGCGCTACCTCGCAAACGCGGGAGACAGCGACAAAGCAAAATAATATATATATATTTATATATATATATATATATATATATATATATATATATATATATATATATATATATATATATATATATATATATCCCTGGGAGTAGGGGAGAAAGAATACCTCCCACGCATTACTCACGTCTCGTAGAAGGCGACTACAGGGAACGGAAGCGGGGGCTAGGAACCCTTCCCTCCTTGTATTTTAGCTTTCTAAAATCGGAAAGAGAAGAAGGAGTCACGCAGGGAGTGCTCACCCTCCTCGAAGGCTCAGATTGAAGTGTGTAAATGTGTGTGGATGTAACCAAGATGAGAAAAAATGAGAGATATGTAGTACGTTTGAGGAAAGGGACCTGGATGTTTTGGCTCTGAGTGAAACGAATCTCAAGGGTAAAGGGGAAGAGTGGTTTGGGAATGTCCTGGGAGTAAAGTCAGGGGTTAGTGAGAGGACAAGAGCAAGGGAAGGAGTAGCACTACTCCTGAAACAGGAGTGGTGGGAGTATTTGATAAAGTGTAAGAAAGTGAACTCTAGATTGATATGGGTAAAACTGAAAGTTGATAGAGAGAGATGGGTGATTATTGGTGCATATGCACCTGGGCATGAGAAGAGAGATCATGAGAGGCAAGAGTTTTGGGAGCAGCTGAGTGAGTGTGTTAGTAGTTTTGATGCAAGAGACCGGGTTATAGTGATGGGTTATTTGAATGCAAAGGTGAGTAATATGGCAGTTGAGGGAATAATTGGTATACATGTGGTGTTCAGTGTTGTAAATGGAAATAGTGAAGAGCTTATAGGTTTATGTGCTGAAAAAGGACTGGTGATTGGGAATACATGGTTTAAAAAAAGAGATATACATAAGTATACGTATGTAGGTAGGAGAGATTGCCATAGAACGTTATTGGATTACGTGTTAATTGATAGGCGCGCGAAAGAGACACTTTTCGAAGTTAATGTGCTGAGAGGTGCAACTGGAGGGATGTCTGATCATTATATTGTGGAGGCAAAGGTGAAGATATGTAGTGGTTTTCAAAAGAGAAGAGAGAATGTTGGGGTGAAAAGAATGGCGAGAGTAAGTGAGTCTGGGAAGGAGACTTGTGTGAGGAAGTACCAGGAGAGACTGAGTACAGAATGGAGAAGGGTGAGAACTAAGGAGGTAAGGGGAGTGGGGGAGGAATGGGATGTGTTTAGGGAAGCAGTGATGGCTTGCGCAAAAGATGCAATAGTCACCCCCTTTTTTAATAAATTCCACTGCAATACCATCCAAACCCGCTGCCTTGCCGACTTTCATCTTCCGCAAAGCTTTTAATACCTCTTCTCTGTTTACCAAATCATTCTCCCTAACCCTCTCACTTTGCACACCACCTCGACCAAAACACCCTATATGTGCCACTCTATTATCAAACACATTCAACAAACCTTCAAAATACTCACTCCATCTCCTTCTTACATCACCACTACTTGTTATCACCTCCCCATTAGCCCCCTTCACTGAAGTTCCCATTTGCTCCCTTGTCTTACACACTTTATTTACCTCCTTCCAAAACATCTTTTTATTCTCCCTAAAATTTAACGATACTCTCTCACCCCAACTCTCATTTGCCCTCTTTTTCACCTCTCGGACCTTTCTCTTGACCTCCTGCCTCTTTCTTTTATACATCTCCCACTCATTTGCATTATTTCCCTGTAAAAATTGTCCAAATCCCTCTCTCTTCTCTTTCACTAATAATCTTACTTCTTCATCCCAACACTCATTACCGTTTCTAATCTACCCACCTCCGACGCTTCTCGTGCCACAAGCATCTTTTGCGCAAGCCATCACTGCTTCCCTAAATACATCCCATTCCTCCCCCACTCCCCTTACTTCCATTGTTCTCACCTTTTTCCATTCTGTACTCAGTCTCTCTTGGTACTTCCTCAAAAAAGTCTCCTTCCCAAGCTCACTTACTCTTACCACTCTTTTCACCCCAACATTCTCTCTTCTTTTCTGAAAACCTCTACAAATCTTCACCTTGCCTCCTCAAGATAATGATCAGGCATCCCTCCAGTTGCACCTCTCAGCACATTAACATCCAAAAGTCTCTCTTTCACGCGCCTATTAATTAACACGTAATCTAATAATGCTCTCTGACCATCTCTCCTACTTACATACGTATACTTATGTATATCTCTCTTTTTAAACTAGGTATTCCCAATCACCAGTCCTTTTTGAGCACATAAATCTACAAGCTCTTCACTATTTCCATTTACAACACTGAACATCCCATATACACCAATTATTCCCTCAACTGCCACATTACTCACCTTTGCATTCAAATCACCCATCACTATAACCAGATCTCGTGCATCAAAACTACGAGCACACTCACTCAGCTGCTCCCAAAACACTTGCCTCTCATGATCTTTCTTCTCATGCCCAGGTGCATATGCGCCAATAATCACCCATCTCTCTCCATCAACTTTCAGCTTTACCCATATCAATCTAGAATCTACTTTCTTACATTCTATCACATACTCCCACCACTCCTGTTTCAGGAGTAGTGCTACTCCTCTTGCTCTTGTCCTCTCACTAATCCCTGACTTTACTCACAAGACATTCCCAAGCCACTCTTCCCCTTTACCCTTGAGCTTCATTTCACTCAGAGCCAAAACATCCAGGTTCCTTTCCTCAAACATACTACCTATCTCTCCTTTTTTCTCATCTTGGTTACATCCACACACATTTAGATATCCCCAATATGAGCCTTCGAGGAGGATGAGCACTCCCCGCGTGACTCCTTCTCCTGTTTCCTCTTTTAGAAAGTTAAAATACAAGGAGGGGAGGGTTTCTATCCCCCCGCTTCCGTCTCCTTTAGTCGCCTTTTACGACAAGTGAGGAATGCGTGGGAAGTATTCTTTCTCCCCAGCAGCATGGTATCATCTGCAAATATAAATATCTTACAATGCATCCATAATCCGTATCATCAATTTATATACGAGACATAGAACTTGTCCCATGACTGATCCCTGTAACACACTACTTGTTATGCTTAACCATTAAGAAGCTTGATCATTAATTACTGTTCTGATTATGGCCAGTCAACCAATTTCCTGAACATCGAAGTACCTAACCTATGACTTAACTTTTGTTAATAAGCTTCGATGCAGACTTTATTGAATGCTCTTAGAAAGTCTAAATAGACGACATCTACCATTTACTTCTATCATATATGTTGAATACTTCATAAAAGAAATTAAGCACATTTGTCAAACATGAGTGACAGTGTTGAAAACAGTGCTGAGGCTCATTTATAATAGGTAGTCCTATAGATTGTTCATAGTCTTATCCCGAGTGATGGTTTCCATTACTTTACTGACTACATACATTATGCTAATTGTATGATTATTTTCAGACGGTGATTTTCATCTTTTTTGAATTGGTGTTACGCTGGCAAATTTCCATTCTTCTGGAGCATTTCTCTTACTGAGTGACTCACTGAAAAGAGTATCCACAGGCTTAACTATCCTGCTGTTTTACTTAATCTTACTCGTACACATGCCTTACATTCTTGGTAAAAACTTTTCACTGCTTCTAGCAACTTACTTCCCACACCATATACCCATAATATCTTCCTCAAAGCATGTCCATCAACCCAATCATATGCCTTCTCCAGATCCATAAATGCTACATACAAATCCATCTGTTTTCCTAAATATTTCTCACAAACATTTTTCAAAGCAAACACCTGATCCACACATCCTCTACCACTTCTGAAACCACACTGCTCTTCCACAATCTGATGCTCTGTACATGCCTTCACCCTCTCAGTCAATACCCTCTCATATAATTTACCAGGAATACTTAACAAACTTATGCCTCTGTAGTTTGAACACTAAAATTTATCCCCTTTGCCTTTGTACAATGGCACTATGCATGCATTCCGCCAATCCTCAGGCACTTCACCATGATCCATACATACATTCAATATCCTTACCAACCAATCAACAACACAGTCATCCCCTTTTTTAATAAATTCCACTGCAATACCACCCAAACCCGTCGCCTTGCCGCCTTTCATGTTCCGCAATGCTTTCACTTCCTCTTCTCTTATTACCAAACCATTCTTCCTTGACTATCTCACTTCGCACACCACCTTGACCAAAACACTGTTTATCTGCCACTTTATTTTCAAACACATTCAACATTCCTTTAAAAGACTCAGTCCATCTCCTTCTCACTTCACCACTACTTGTTATTACTTCTCCATTAGCCCGCTTCACAAATGTTCCCATTTGTTCTCTTGTCTTACGCACTTTATTTACCTCCTTCCGAAACATCTTTTTATTCATACTAAAATTTAATGATACTCTCTAACCCCAACTCTCATTTGCCCTCTTTTTCACCTCTTGCACCTTTCTCTTGACCTTCTTCCACTTTCTTTTATACATCTCCCAGTCATTTGCATTTCCCTGCAAAAATCGTCCAAACGCCATCTCTCTTCTCTTTCACTTAACACTTACTTCATCCCACCACTCACTACCCTTTCTTATCTGCCCACATCCCACCTATCTCATGCCACAAGCATCTTGTGCGCAAGCCATAACTGCTTCCCCAAATACATCCCATTCCTCTCCCACTCCCCTTACTTCATTTGCTCTCACCTTTTGCCATTCTGCAATCAGTCTCTCCTGGGATTTCCTCACACAAGTCTCCTTTCCAAGCTCACTTACTCTCACCACTCTCTTCACCCCAACATTCTCTTCTTTTCTGAAAACCTCTACAAATCTTCACCTTTGCCTTCACAAGATAACGGCCAGACATCCCTTCAGCTGCCCCTCTCAGCACATTAACATCCAAAAGTCTCTCTTTCACATGCCTATCAATTAACACATAATCTAATAACGCTCTCTGGCCATCTCTCCGACTTACATATGTATACTTATGTACATCTCTCTTTTTAAACCAGGTATTCCCGATCACCAGTCCTTCTTCAGCAAACAAATCTACAAGCTCTTCACCATTTCCATTTGCAATACTGAACACCCCATGTACACCAATTATACCCTCAACTGCCACATTACTCACCTTTGCATTCAAATCACCCATCACTATATCCCAGTTTCGTACATCAAAGCTGCTAACACATTCACTCAGCTGCTCCCAAAACACTTGCCTCTCATGATCTTTCTTCTCATGACCAAGTTCAATTTTACTCATATTAATCCAGAGTTTACTTTCTTACACTCTGTCACATACTCCAACAAATCCTGCTTCAGGTGTAGTGCTACTCCTTCCCTTGCCCTTGTCCTCTCACCAATCCCTGACTTTACTCCCATGACGTTCCCCAACCACTCTTCCTCTTTACCCTTGAGCTTTATTTCACTCAGATCCAAAACATCCAGGATCCTTTCCTCAAACATAGTGAAGGCTCCAGTCGCAGACAAAGTCCACATCAAGGCCAGGCGTTAACTATAGGATAGGGGAGAAAGAATACTTCCCACGTATTCCCTGCGTGTCGTAGAAGGCGACTAAAAGGGGAGGGAGCGGGGGGCTGGAAATCCTCCCCTCTCGTTTTTTTTTTTTTAATTTTCCAAAAGAGGGAACAGAGAATTGCGCCAGGTGAGGGTATTCCCTCAAAGGCCCAGTCCTCTGTTCTTAACGCTACCTCGCTAATGCGGGAAATGGCGAATAGTTTGAAAGAAAAAGAAAAGAAAGAGAGAATTATGAAAGGGAAAAAGAAAAGACAAGGGAAAGTATTTAAGAATTTCAAAGGGAGTGAAAATCCTATCTTTAAAAATGTGCCAGGTCAAAGTTATCGGGAAAGACATAAGATGGTAGAGTTTCAAAGTTCTGATGTGCTGGGGAAGAAGTAGCTGTCAAAACGGGCCACGCTTGAGTTGCTGATTGCCACACAATAATCATGTGATGCAGCAGCTTGCCAAGTGTTGTGTGGTCTAGCTGGTGTTTGGGCCACACATGCAGTCAGCTCTCGAGAATAAAAATCAAAGTGATACCTATAGAAGACGGAAAGTGAACCAACATTGTAGTGTAGGGCAAGGGGGTCAAGTTTGGAAGTTATCCTGGGACAGTTAGTAAGTCGACAGCTTTCGACTTACCTCTGTCAAGTAAGGATACAGAGCTAGAACCACCCCAAATGTAAGAGCAATACTCCACACAAGTACGATCAATTATTTGTGTAAACGGGGCAACTGTTCGGATGAAATATCAGCATCTAAACAGAATCCCAGTTTCTTAGAGACAGATTTATCTATTTCTGTAGTGTGGGGTTTCCAAGAAAGAGTGGATGTTACAGTAATACCAAGTATGTTCACCAAGTCGAGAGGTGGAATTACAGAACCGTCAAAGGAGAGACGAGAGTTTTCAATAAAGGATTGGTAGAAACTGGGTCTTGGAGACATTAGGCTTCACAAGATTTTTTTCTACCCCACTAATATACCCAGTCCAAGTCTGAGTTTATTGAGGAAGCAGTGTCGAGATGAGATGCAGATTGAGTGAGAGAAGAGGGAGCAGAATTGAAGGATGTGGATGAATGCAGTGTTGAGTCATCAGTACATGAATGCACTTGGTTTTTTTTTGTGGAAGAAAACAAATAATTGATGAAAAGGAGAAATAGTGTTGAGGACAGGCCAGAATCTTGAGGGACATAGCTGTTGATGGAATAAGAAATGGGAGGTTGATTCATCAAAAACCATAAAGATAGATCGAAAAGAGGCCAAAGATGAAGGAACAAAGTGAGGGAGGGAAGCCAAAACAAAAAAGGAGCTTAGAGATGACACCCTGATGCCACACCCATTGAAAACCCTTAGTTATGTCAAGGGCAACTACACATGACTCCCGAAATCTTTCAGGAATGATGACCAGACATTAGTAAGATAGGAAAGTATATCACCAAATGATCTTGCCTTATGGAAGTCATACTGGTGATCAGAGAGAAGACTGTGATTTTGAGGTGTTTCAGGATGTTGGGAGTTGAGGAGGGATTCCAAGCTTTGAAAATGGTGGATGTCAAATGTCAAATCGACAGGATGATAGTTTGAGGGGTTGACATGGCCATCCTTCTTCAGGATGAGATTATCAATGCAAGCTTCCAAGAAGAAGGAAAAGGTTTGGTTTTTAAACAGTAATGGAACAGATGAACAAGTGCAGGTGCAAGGTCAGGGGCACACACTTTCAGTACACAGGGATGGATGCCATTAGGACATAGCCTTGGTTGTGTCTATAAAGAGAAGTGCTTTTCAGACAATCCGAAACGAGATTACAGGAAGGAGCACAGCATTAGTAAGAGGGGCATCAGGGGGTGAAGGATTGTTAGACTCATCCATGGTAGAGTTAGAGGAGAAAAAGGAACCAAAAAGTGCTGCTTTAACTACAGGAGAGACTGACAGTAATATCTGGATAGGGAAGTTAAGGAAAAGTAGAGCAAGAGAAGTTTAGTGATGACCTTAGCTAGAGACCACAAAGACCTATGGCTGGATGATGAGAAGTTATCGCACTTCCTGTGAATAAAGGAATGGTTTGCATCATGGATAACGTACTTGCAATGATTACGAGTAGTGATAAATACTGAATGGGAGTCTTTGCAAGCCCAATGTGCCTGATCCTTGTCTTGAAGAAGAGGTCATCTTTGAGGAAGAAAGGATAAATGCTTCCATTCCCACAAGAATAACTTCTATGCATTTGTCGATGACAGAAGGTTTATGACCAGTACTACTGCCCGGGTATTCCCTGGGGATAGCAGAGAAAGAATACTTCTTGCGTATTCCCTGCAGTCATAGAAGACGACTAAAAAGGCTGGAAATCCTCCCCTCTAGTTTTACTTTTCGAAAAGAAGGAACTGAGCTGGGGACAAAGTGAGGAATTTTCCCCTCTAAGGTTCAGTCATATGTTCTTGAACACTATCTCGCTAACAAGGGAAATGGCGAGTATGTATGAAAAAAAAATGCCTGGGTGTCGGGTGGATTAGTGACAGCTGCTGAGTTTGCCAGCACTTCAGTGGTTGTCAAGTTGCACTCCTCTGACCCAAGTAGCTGTCTTTTCTTTCTGCCTCACCCACACGTGGACGACTGGCATTCTATCCACAAACAAACAATCTCACTTTGTCATAGCTAACACTTGACAACACTTAACTCACACAGCTCATTCTTCATAACTAAATTCCTCCTGTGGTGAGCAGTATGCGCTAGCCCTGCCTTTTGACAAAATGGTAGGAGCAACAGATAGAGGAAGTAGGTAGAAACATTTAGGCTGGAGCATTAGGTAGAGACATAAGGTAGAAGTAGTAGGTAGGAGCATTTGATAGTAGGAGTCAGTAGGAGCATTATGTAGAAGCCTCTGCAAACACTACACTAGAATTGCCCTCTGCTAGTGGCCTGTTAAGAGCAAGGCACTAAAGGCTAAGAAGCAGCACTGGAGTTCACTAGTTACTATTGCTCTCGCCATCTCCTTCAAGGAGTTCCAGTTAGAATAAGCATCTGAGATATAGATAGACAGATACATAGAAGGATCACCACATAAGAAACAGTCATGTACCCAAGGAAAGTCAGAAAAGAATTTGTTCAAGTTCTTCCAGTCAGCTCTGTTGAGGTGCTAATATTTACTCCTGGAAAGGGCTGCTGGAGAGGTTGGTGCCATTACAACAGATGCAATTATTAAAGTGTGCTCAAAAGAACCAACTGGGGGAGGAGGAGATTGTGTAGATACAGCAGGATGGATCAGAGGTGAAAAACAGTTTCAGAATATTCAGAGTGATCACAACAGTCAGGAATATAGATAGGGTGGGAGAAAATTTTTCTAGAAAATAGAGATCATGTGAGCTTCAATCCCCCCGCCATCTATATGGGACGAATTCAACTACTATCTATGGTGAACCTTCAAATCCCGAAAGTAGAGGATCTCAGCTTGTGGGTGAGAAGATGCTACAGTCTCGTGGCAAGAATTTACAGTTGAGAAAAGATAAAAAAGTCTTTGAAATTAGGAGAGTAGTAAGAAACATAGAGGTATCGTGTGGTATATGGGAGACAAAGCTTTAGGCAAATAAAGTTTGGGAACTCAAGGTCCTATCTCTCTCCCTTTTATTACTTAATCAACACTTCTCCAACACATCCACCCTCCTTTGCACACCCTCATCTACAGCCCATTCCTCAGTTTCATATATTATTGTTGGGACTCCTATACCTTCAAACATACCCATTCTTGCCCTCCCAGACAACTACCTCTCTCCACATATTTTCAATTTGCCAGTCCTAGGACTCGCTTCCTCTTCCATGGTTACATTCACTGCCATGTGCACTCTCAGGTGTCCAAAACACTTCAATTCCTCCAATTTTTCTCCATTCAAACCTAGAAACCTGTCCCTCAAAGCTGTTAAACCTACTAACCTACCTTTCATTCACATTCACTCTCAACCTCCTCCTCTCAAACACTAACAAACTCAATCACCAGCTTCTAAACTTTTTTATTCAAATCTGTCACCAATGCAGCAGCATTGGCAAATATCAACTGACTTACTTCCTAAGCCCCCTCATCCCCTACAGATTGTGCATACTCACCCCTCACTATCCCATCCATAAACAAATTAAACAGCAATGGTGACATCAAACACCCTTGCTGCAGACCAACCTTCATTTGAAACCACTCACTCTCCTCCCTTCCTATTCATAAACATGTCTTACAATCTTGATAAAAATTTCTCACTGCTTATCAAAGTTTTCTTCCTACACCATATATACTTAAAACCTTGCACATGGTATCTCCATCAACCCTGTCATATGCTTTCATCATATTCATAAATGCCACATACAAATCCTTCTGCTTCTCTAACTTTTCTCACACACATATTCATTGATAAAAACACCTGATCCACAAATCCTTTAACTCTTCTGAAACCACACTGCTCCTCCCCAGTCTGATGCTTTGTATATTCCTTCCCCCTCTTAATCAATACCCTCCCATACAACTTACCAGGTACACATAACAAGCTTATATCTCTCTAGCTTGAACACTCAACTTTGTACCCCTTGCCTTTATACATACAAAAGCATTCTGCAAACACTCAGGCACCTCACCATGATCCATACACAAGGTGAAAATCATAACTTACCAGTCAACAACAGCCACCCCTTTCTTATAAATTCAACTCCAATACCATCCACTCCAGCTGCCTTGCCGCATTTCATCTCGTGTAAGGCTTTCACCACCACTTCTTTCTTTACCAGACCACTCTTCATAGCTCTCTCACTTTGCATGCCACCCAAACCAAACATCCTCTCATCAAACACACTCAAAGGTCCTTCAAAATACTCTCCATCTCCTCACTTAATCACCATTTATCACCACTTCCCAACTTGCCCCCTTCTACAATGTTCCCATTATTTTCTTATTTTTCACACACTATCAACCTTCCAAAACATCTTAATCTCCCTGAAGTTTACTGATACTCAACCCAGATCTCATTTGTCCTGTTTTTCAACCCTTGCAGCTTCTTCTTGACCTCACGCTGCTTTCGCTAATATCTCCCCCCAATCGTTTGCACTCCTTCCCAGTACCACCATATACCTCTCTTTTCTCTTTCACTAGCAATGTCACTTCTTCATTTCACCACTTACTACACTGTCCAATCTGCATGCCTACCAAATTATGCATGTCATATGCATCTCTTGTACATGCCGGTACTGCCCCCCTAAATACCTCCTATTTCCCTAGCTTTGTTTGTACTCATATTATACCATTCTACACTGGATCTCCCTTGGAATTTTTTCACACAACTCTTTTCCAAGCTCACGCTCTCACCACTTTATTCTCATCCATAATGTGTCCTATGTTCTGAAAACCATTACAAATCTTCACTCTTGCTCCACACCATGTTTAATATCTATTGTGTTTTCCAACATAACATTACCACCTTAAAATCAATACTGAACTGTACTCATAATCAAAAGATACTTTCAGTGCATACCTAAACAGGTTAAGTACTGAGGATCATAGCTAAACAGTTAAAGTACTGAGGCTGGTTCATAGCTAAACAGGTAAAGTACTGAAGAAGATTCATGTTTCTGAAGATATGAACAGATTCCATCAAATACTTGGCCATGCAATATTACACAGCTGAAATTAGTACATTTCAACATTAAAAATACATTTGTCTTATATAATTAAACAGAATCTGTGAAAACTAAACCCAGTTGCCAATATTTACCTTAAAGATGAATATCATAGTGGAAATACAATGATGTTACATGTAAAAATCACCTAGTCAAGTATGATCTGGAATTCAATCTTTATGTGATAATAAAGGATATGCAACAACAGTTTGCAAGTGAAAACAGTACCAGTCAAAAATATTTCAAATAACAAAAATAAGGTAACATAGAATAAGGTTCTCATAAATTTCTAGTGATTCTTTATGTACTTTAGCTACATTTCCCTGATATACATAACTATATTAACATATGTATATTATCCCTGGGGATAGGGGTGAAAGAATACTTCCCACGTATTCCTCGCGTGTCGTAGAAAGCGTCTAGAGGGGACGGGAGCGGGGGGCCAGAAATCCTCCCCTCCTTGTATTAACTTTCTAAAATGGGAAACAGAAGAAGGAGTCATGCGGGGAGTGCTCATCCTCCTCGAAGGCTCAGAGTGGGGTGCCTAAATGTGTGTGGATGTAACCAAGATGTATATACATGTGTATGGGGGTGGGTTGGGCCATTTCTTTCGTCTGTTTCCTTGCGCTACCTCGCAAACGCGGGAGACAGCGACAGAGTATAAAAAAAAAAATAATAAACATAACTCTCACTACTATAATCATATTTACCAACAGAGAACAGGTATAGAACACTAAATCCTGTTCTGCTCCTTATATTCTATTCTTTAAAAGCTACATTACCTTTACAAAACAATTTCACTCTGTATTCAAAGCCCATCTTGTGGAGCTAAACTTGTAATTGGTAAATTTACCGAGTAGGAGTAGCAATGAATTAACTTATAGCTTTAAGGAAAATAAATGTATCAATGGGCTCAGAGCTGAGTAGATGTGATCTAGACTGGGTAAGCATGATTTTGAGCAATACTTCTATCTTAAAGAAAAGTAGATGTAAGGGAAGTGCTATTTTCCAGGAAACAGGGGTGCATATGATGGTGATCTTATGCTATAGATCAAGAAAAGCTTTGAAAATCTCAATTAACTTCACCATAGGATCAAGACTTACCTTTATCACAGCTGAAGCATAACTAGTACTATAAATCAAGAGAAGGTTTGACAATCTCAAGTAACTTCACCATAGGGTCAAGACTTACCTTTGCATAACTACAACATTTGTGCGAGCTTCCTTCTGGTGCCGTGGTTGTATGTAACCCGAGGAAGTAAACCGACTCAGCAACTACAAACACAACTTATGAACAATTCCTCCTACAAGTGAATGTAACACACTAGAATTCACATACTTTTTCTAAATAACAAGATAAGTCCAATTTACCTCTGGTTGTAGTAGCTTTGCATACAAGGTGATTTAATTTGGCAATGCTTGTGGTACAATAAAAGTTGGAAAGCATGGTTTGCAGCATTATACTTGATCAAAATATATCAAATTACATAGTAAGAATAGTTGGGTTATTAACTAATGTGAAAGGTAAAACACTTCAAAAAAAAAATCAAGATGACATGATAACCTCACCTAACCTCCCACAGTAGCCAAAATGTCCAGCTGAAATATACCAACAATAAATTGGTCTGGTGGTTGTGGGTTGAGGGTGACTGGCTGCTGGTGGTGGGTTGAGAGTGAGTGGCTGCTGGTGGTGGGTTGAGAGTAAGTGGCTGCTGGTGGTGGGTTGAGGGTAAGTGGCTGCTGGCGGTGGGTTGAGAGTGACTGGTTGCTGGTGGTGAGTTGAGAGTGCATGGCTGCTGGTGGTGGGTTGAGAGTGGCTACTGGTAGTGGGTTGAGAGTGAGTGGCTGCTGGTGGTGGGTTGAGAGTGACTGGCTGTGGCGGGTTGAGAGTGAGTGGCTGCTGGTGATGGGTTGAGAGTGAGTGGCTGCTGGTGGTGGGTTGAGGGTGAGTGGCTGCTGGTGGGGGGGGGGGGGGGGGGGCTGAGAGTGAGTGGCTGCTGGTGATGGGTTGAGGGTGAGTGGCTGCTGGTGATGGGTTGAGGGTGAGTGGCTGCTGGTGGGGGGGAGGGGGGGGGGCTGAGAGTGAGTGGCTGCTGGTGGTGGGTTGAGAGTGAGTGGCTGCTGGTGGTGGGTTGAGGGTGAGTGGCTGCTGGCGGTGGGTTGAGAGTGAGTGGCTGCTGGTGATTGGTTGAGAGTGAGTGGCTGCTGGTGGTGGATTGAGAGTGAGTGCTTCCTGGAGGTGGTTTGAGAGTGCGTGGCTGCTGGCGGTGGGATGAGAGTGACTGACTGCTGGTGGTGGGTTGAGAGTGCGTGGCTGCTGGTGGTGGGTTGAGAGTGAGTGGCTGCTGGTGGTGGGTTGAGAGTGAGTGGCTGCTGGTGACTGGTTGAGAGTGAGTGGCTGCCGGTGGTGGATTGAGAGTGAGTGCTTCCTGGAGGTGGTTTGAGAGTGAGTGGCTGCTGGCGGTGGGATGAGAGTGACTGACTGCTGGTGGTGGGTTGAGAGTGCATGGCTGCTGGTGGTGGGTTGAGAGTGAGTGGCTGGTGGTGGTGGGTTGAGAGTGGCTGCTGGTGGTGGGTTGAGAGTGAGTGGCTGCTGGTGGTGGGTTGAGAAATAGTGGTTGCTGGTGGTGGGTTGAGAGTGAGTGGCTGCTGGTGGTAGTTTGAAAGTGAGTGGCTGCTGGTAGTGGGTTGAGAAATAGTGGCTGCTGGTGGTGGGTTGAGAGTGAGTGGCTGGTGGTGGTGGGTTGAGAGTGAGTGGCTGCTGGTGGTGAGTTGAGAGTGAGTGGCTGCTGGTGGTGGGTTGAGAGTGAGTGGCTGCTGGTGGTGAGTTGAGAGCGAGTGGCTGCTGGTGGTGAGTTGAGAGTGCATGGCTGCTGCTGGTGGGTTGAGAGTGAGTGGCTGCTTGTGGTGGGTTGAGAGTGTATGGCTGCTGGTGGTGGGTTGAGAGTGAGTGAATGTTGGTGGTGGGTTGAGAGTGAGTGGCTACTGGTGGTGGGTTGAGAGTGCATGGCTGGTGGTGGTGGGTTGAGAGTGAGTGGCTGCTGGTGGAGAAGTTGGAGAGTGGCAGACATGTGTGGGTGTCCACATTCACCTGCAGGACACACAACCACAGACACCTGGAAATGATATATTTGGACCAAAATACTAGAAAGTTTAAACAAGGTTTTCACCATTTCTGTTGATTTTCTATAAGTGTATTAACTTTTTCTATATTTGCACCACATTATGCCTGATATAAACAGTAATCAATACATCTTTGGCAATATAAATATATAGAACATAATTATTTGAATCATGCTCTTCAATTGTTACTGTATTTAAACCCAACACTAAAAAACTACAAACTTAATAGGAATGCTGAGCAGGTCTACATAAAGACTAAAATACAACATAAATATGGAAAACAATGGAGTCCACTCACAATACATATATCTCTTCCAATACACATGTATGGTATACAAAGGCAGCTACCTAAAATTATATCAATTATAGCAGTATTCTCAAAAATGTCATGAGAATATTATTGGATATAATGAACAGAATGCATTTCACTTTGCCATTTTAGAAAGTTTAGCAGTAAATACCAGGAGTCATCAATATGGATGATAGTTTATCATTACAAATCACCAGCTGGCTGCCTTATGGGTAAGAAGAACAATCATTTGGCTGGATTCAATTACCTAAACTTTGTGTGGTTTTGAATTTAATGCTGCATGCTCTGGTGATTCTTAATAATCTAAAAAATGTGATATATTTTTAAAGATTGTGAAACAAAATCATAAAAGGAGAAAGTTGAAAGTGAATGTCAATAAAAGCAATGTTATTAGGTTTAGCAGGGTTGAGGGACAGGTTAGGTAGGATGTCAGTTGGAACAGAACAAAATTGGAAGTGATTTACATATGTGAGAGTGGCAAAGGCAGTGCACCAAATGGAACCATGTAAGTGAAAGCAAGTCATAGAGTTGAGGAGGGAGGCAAAGGTTAATGGAGCATAAAGAATGTGAGGAAAGAGAGAATGTTATCTGAAAGAGCAAAAATGTTTGTAGGAATAGTAGTTCCGACAATGGATGTGCGGCATGGGCTATGGATAAGGCTGTGTGGAGGAGGGTGGATGTGATGGAAATGAGATGTTTGAGGACAGTATGTGGTGTGAGGTGGTTTGATCGAGTAAATAATGAAAGGGTAAGAGAGATGTGTGGTCATAAAAAGTTTGGTTGAGAAAGCAGAAGGTGAGCTGAGATGGTATAGACATATGCAGACAATAAGTGAGGAAAGGTTGACAAAGAGGATATATGTGCCAGAAGTGGAAGGATATGGTGAACAGAAAGACCAAATTGGAGATGGAAGGATGGAGGAAAAAAATTTCGAGTGACTGAGGCCTGAATATGCAAGAAGGTGAATGGCATCCAAGGGATAGTAAACTGGAACAATGCAGTATATTGAGGTCGATGTGCTGCATTCGAAGCATCCAGGGAATGGTCTGTGGGACTTGGTTGTGGATAGGGAGCTGTGGTTTTGGTGTAATATGCATGACAGCTAAAGAATGGATGTGGGCGGATGTGGCCTTTCATTAGTCAAATGGACGACCTACATCATGTGTGTTTATCAATTGGTCTTATTCAATCTTCTTCAATTTCAGTGTTTAGGGAGTAAAATTCTTACCTAAATAACAAAAAAATATGGTAAATTTAGGTTGCTGGGGAAGTTTTCACTGCTTCTCTTGATTTATAGGAGATTTTTGTTTATTTTTGCTTCACATATCTCTAAACATCATTATCAACACATTCACAATTGTAAGATATAATGTTCCAAATCCCATTTCCCCAGTTAAATCACTTCTATTAAGCATAAATGGTTCACTGCTTTAAGTTTCTCTAAACCCACACGTTATTTCCATGTTAACCCTATTTTGGTATTTCAAGTAATAATTTACCCAAAATGTCATAAAAATGAACAAGGTAACATTCTAATGTAAAAGTTATGGGATGTGGGTCAGCTCGTGTAAAGCTCAGATGATAACAAAGAACCTTTCTCATAAATTTTATTACATCACCTTTTCTATTACATTTTGACAATATCATCAATAGCACCTTAAACAACCAGTCTCACTTAATTGCCTCCTAAATCACCCGGATCAGACAGGTGGTGGTAATGCTATATAAATAATTCATGAATCACTAACCTCTACCTTAATGCTTTCATTTACAGTGATTCATATTTAGTACACTAATAATTTCTCCTCATATGTGATATTTACAAACCACTTTCCTGGTAGTAGGTACCATAATTACCAAGTCCAACTCAGCTTACCTCTGAACACACTAGCATGAGTTAATTATTACCAGTCTCACCTTTCAAACTACTGTTTACAATATTGTGTAATCTCATAATCACTCTCTTATTCCAATAGGAGTCAATATCTCTCAACATAAATACAACAGTAGCCTGAGGTACCTTTCACTTTAATGGTTCATAATGGTTAGGTGTGCCAAATCTTGGTGGGTCAAACCAAGCATGGAAGATACACATAGCAGTTGTGACCCTCAACCATTGCTCTCTCTTGGGTCACCTGGACAAAAAGCTGTTACACATTTCCTTACACTTAATCACTTTTATGGAGAATATGAAGTCCAATGATAAGCATTGTGATAAAAGCCGAGAATAGAGGTATCACTCTCCTAGCTTTCATTTTTCTCTTGTGTTTCTTTTATTATTAATGTAAGGAATGTTATGAAGTGGAATTTTGTTATAATGCTTTAAAATTATCCTTCTATATTATCTGGTTATTGGTACAGTTATGAGGGAGAGAGATGTGAGGTCAAATAACAACACTATAATAATGGCAAATAAAGAAGTAACAAAAATTTCAACTTTACCGTTTAAAGGCTGTATTTGTGACGAAGTTCTTGATATTTATATTTATCTATTATACTTTGTCGCTGTCTCCCGCGTTAGCGAGGTAGCGCAAGGAAACAAACGAAAGAAAAGCCCTACACACCCACATACAAATGAATATACATACACGTCCATACACGCACATATACATACCTAGACATTTCAACGTATACATATATATACATATATATATATATATATATATATCCCCTTATCCCTGGGGATAGGGGAGAAAGAATACTTCCCACGTATTCCCTGCGTGTCGTAGAAGGCGACTAAAAGGGAAGGGAGCGGGGGGCTGGAAATCCTCCCCTCTCAATTTTTTTTTTAATTTTCCAAAAGAAGGAACAGAGAAGGGGGCCAGGTGAGGATATTCCCTCAATGGCCCAGTTCTCTGTTCTTAACGCTACGTCGCTAACGCGGGAAATGGCGAATAGTTTGAAAAAAAAAAAGAAAATATATATATATATATATATATATATATATATATATATATATATATATATATATATTTTTTTTTTTTTGCTTTGTCGCTGTCTCCCGCGTTTTGCGAGGTAGCGCAAGGAAACAGACGAAAGAAATGGCCCAACCCACCCCCATACACATGTATATACATACTTCCACACACGCAAATCTACATACCTACACAGCTTTCCATGGTTTACCCCAGACTCTTCACATGCCCTGATTCAATCCACTGACAGCACGTCAACTCCGGTATACCACATCGATCCAATTCACTCTATTCCTTGCCCTCCTTTCACCCTCCTGCATGTTCAGGCCCCGATCACACAAAATCTTTTTCACTCCATCTTTCCACCTCCAATTTGGTCTCCCACTTCTCCTCGTTCCCTCCACCTCCGACACATATATCCTCTTGGTCAATCTTTCCTCACTCATTCTCTCCATGTGCCCAAACCATTTCAAAACACCCTCTCTGCTCTCTCAACCACGCTCTTTTTATTTCCACACATCTCTCTTACCCTTACGTTACTTACTCGATCAAACCACCTCACACACACATTGTCCTCAAACATCTCATTTCCAGCACATCCATCCTCCTGCGCACAACTCTATCCATAGCCCACGCCTCGCATCCATACAACATTGTTGGAACCACTATTCCTTCAAACATACCCATTTTTGCTTTCCGAGATAATGTTCTCGACTTCCACACATTCTTCAAGGCTCCCAGGATTTTCGCCCCTCCCCCACCCTATGATCCACTTCCGCTTCCATGGTTCCATCCGCTGCCAGATCCACTCCCAGATATCTAAAACACTTTACTTCCTCCAGTTTTGCTCCATTCAAACTTACCTCCCAGTTGACTTGACCCTCAACCCTACTGTACCTAAAACCTTGCTCTTATTCACATTTACTCTTAACTTTCTTCTTTCACACACTTTACCAAACTCAGTCACCAGCTTCTGCAGTTTCTCACATGAATCAGCCACCAGCGCTGTATCATCAGCGAACAACAACTGACTCACTTCCCAAGCTCTCTCATCCCCAACAGACTTCATACTTGCCCCTCTTTCCAAAACTCTTGCATTCACCTCCCTAACAACCCCATCCATAAACAAATTAAACAACCATGGAGACATCACACACCCCTGCCGCAAACCTACATTCACTGAGAACCAATCACTTTCCTCTCTTCCTACACGTACACATGCCTTACATCCTCGATAAAAACTTTTCACTGCTTCTAACAACTTTCCTCCCACACCATATATTCTTAATACCTTCCACAGAGCATCTCTATCAACTCTATCATATACCTTCTCCAGATCCATAAATGCTACATACAAATCCATTTGCTTTTCTAAGTATTTCTCACATACATTCTTCAAAGCAAACACCTGATCCACACATCCTCTACCACTACTGAAACCACACTGCTCTTCCCCAATCTGATGCTCTGTACATGCCTTCACCCTCTCAATCAATACTCTCCCATATAATTTACCAGGAATACTCAACAAACTTATACCTCTGTAATTTGAGCACTCACTCTTATCCCCTTTGCCTTTGTACAATGGCACTATGCACGCATTCCGCCAATCCTCAGGCACCTCACCATGAGTCATACATACATTAAATAACCTTACCAATCAGTCAATAATACAGTCACCCCCCCTTTTTTAATAAATTTCACTGCAATACCATCCAAACCTGCTGCCTTGCCGGCTTTCATCTTCCGCAAAGCTTTCACTACCTCCTCTCTGCCCACCAAATCATTTTCCCACTAACCTCTCACTTTGCACACCACCTCGACCAAAACATTAATATATATCAGATATTAAATATATATATATTATATAATATATATATATATATAAATATAATATTTATATATATATATATAATATATATATTATATAATATATATATAATAATATATATATATATATAATATATATATATATATATATAACATATATATATTATAATATATATATATATATATATATATATATTAATATATATATATATATGTATATATATGTATATATATATATTTTTTTATACTATTGCATTTACGCTACGAGTGCGTTAAGAACAGAGGATGGGCGCTGAGGGAATATCCTCACCGGCCCCCTTCTTGTCCTTCTTTGGGAAAAAAAATATATATATAAATATATAATATATATTATTATATATATATATATATATATAATATATTATATATATATATATATATTTTTTTTTTTTTTTTATTTACTTTGTCGCTGTCTCCCGCGTTTGCGAGGTAGCGCAAGGAAACAGACGAAAGAAATGGCCCAACCCCCCCCCATACACATGTATATACATACGTCCACACACGCAAATATACATACCTACACAGCTTTCCATGGTTTACCCCAGACGCTTCACATGCCTTGATTCAATCCACTGACAGCACGTCAACCCCGGTATACCACATCGCTCCAATTCACTCTATTCCTTGCCCTCCTTTCACCCTCCTGCATGTTCAGGCCCCGATCACACAAAATCTTTTTCACTCCATCTTTCCACCTCCAATTTGGTCTCCCTCTTCTCCTCGTTCCCTCCACCTCCGACACATATATCCTCTTGGTCAATCTTTCCTCACTCATTCTCTCCATGTGCCCAAACCACTTCAAAACACCCTCTTCTGCTCTCTCAACCACGCTCTTTTTATTTCCATACATCTCTCTTACCCTTACGTTACTCACTCGATCAAACCACCTCACACGACACATTGTCCTCAAACATCTCATTTCCAGCACATCCATCCTCCTGCGCACAACTCTATCCATAGCCCACGCCTCGCAACCATACAACATTGTTGGAACCACTATTCCTTCAAACATACCCATTTTTGCTTTCCGAGATAATGTTCTCGACTTCCACACATTCTTCAAGGCCCAGAATTTTCGCCCCCTCCCCCACCCTATGATCCACTTCTGCTTCCATGGTTCCATCCGCTGCCAGATCCACTCCCAGATATCTAAAACACTTCACTTCCTCCAGTTTTTCTCCATTCAACTCACCTCCCAATTGACTTGACCCTCAACCCTACTGTACCTAATAACCTCGCTCTTATTCACATTTACTCTTAACTTTCTTCTTCCACACACTTTACCAAACTCAGTCACCAGCTTCTGCAGTTTCTCACATGAATCAGCCACCAGCGCTGTATCATCAGCAAACAACAACTGACTCACTTCCCAAGCTCTCTCATCCCCAACAGACTTCATACTTGCCCCTCTTTCCAAAACTCTTGCATTTACCTCCCTAACAACCCCATCCATAAACAAATTAAACAACCATGGAGACATCACACACCCCTGCCGCAAACCTACATTCACTGAGAACCAATCACTTTCCTCTCTTCCTACACGTACACATGCCTTACATCCTCGATAAAAACTTTTCACTGCTTCTAACAACTTTCCTCCCACACCATATATTCTTAATACCTTCCACAGAGCATCTCTATCAACTCTATCATATGCCTTCTCCAGATCCATAAATGCTACATACAAATCCATTTGCTTTTCTAAGTATTTCTCACATACATTCTTCAAAGCAAACACCTGATCCACAAATCCTTTAACTCTTCTGAAACCACACTGCTCCTCCCCAGTCTGATGCTTTGTATATTCCTTCCCCCTCTTAATCAATACCCTCCCATACAACTTACCAGGTACACATAACAAGTTTATATCTCTCTAGCTTGAAGACTCAACTTTGTACCCCATGCCTTTATACATACAAAAACATTCTGCAAACACTTAGGCACCTCACCATGATCCATACACAAGGTGAAAATCATAACCTACCAATCAACAACAGTTACCCCTTTCTTATAAATTCAACTCCAATACCATCCACTCCAGCTGCCTTGCCGCATTTCATCTCGTGTAAGGCTTTCACCACCACTTCTTTCTTTACCAGACCACTCTTCATAGCTCTTTCACTTTGCATGCTACCCAAACCAAACATCCTCCCATCAAACACACTCAAAGGTCCTTCAAAATACTCTCCATCTCCTCACTTAATCACCATCTATCACCACTTCCCAACTTCCCCTTTCTACAATGTTTCCATTTGTTTTCTTATTTTTCACACACTATCAACTTTCCAAAACATTTTAATCTCCCTGAAGTTTACTGATACTCAACCCAGATCTCATTTGTCCTGTTTTTCAACCCTTGCAGCTTCCTCTTGACCTTACGCTGCTTTCGTTAATATCTCCCCCCAATCGTTTGCACTCCTTCCCAGTACCACCATATACCTCTCTTTTCTCTTTCACTAACAATGTCACTTCTTCATCTCACCACTCAGTTCACTGTCCAATCTGCACGCCTACCAAATTATGCATGTCATATGCATCTCTCGTATATGCCAGCACTGCTCCCCTAAATATCTCCTATTTTCCTTGCTTTGTTTGTACTCATACCATTCTACACTGGATCTCTCTTGGAATTTTTTCACACAACTCTTTTCCAAGCTCACACTCTCACCACTTTATTCTCATCCATAATGTTTCCTATGTTCTGAAAACCATTACAAATCTTCACTCTTGCTCCACACCATGTTCAATATCTATTGTGTTTTCCAACAGTACATTACCACCTTAAAGTCAATACTGTACTCATAATCAAAAGATACTTTCAGTGCATACCTAAACAGGTAAAGTACTGAGGATCATAGCTAAACAGGTAAAGTACTGAGGTTGGTTCATAGCTAAACAGGTAAAGTACTGAGGTTGGTTCATAGCTAAACAGGTAAAGTACTGAGGTTGGTTCATAGCTAAACAGGTAAAGTACTGAGGTTGGTTCATAGCTAAACAGGTAAAGTACTGAAGAAGATTCATGTTTATAAAGATATGAACAGATTCCATCACATACTTGGCCATGCAATATTACACAGCTGAAATTAGTACATTTCAATATTAAAAATACATTTGTCTTATATAATTCAACCGAGTCTGTGAAAACTAAACCCAGTTGCCAATATTTACCTTAAAGATGAATATCATAGTCGAAATACACTGATGTTACATGTAAAATCACGTAGTCAAGTATGATCTGGAATTCAATCTTTATGTGATAATAAAGAATATGCAACAAAAGTTTGCAAGTGAAAACAGTATCAATCACATGTATTTCAAATAACAAAAATAAGGTAACATAGAATAAGGTTCTCATAAATTTCTTGTGATTCTTTATGTACTTCAGCTACATTTCCCTGATATACATAACGCTCACTACTATAATCATATCTACCAACAGGGAACAGGTATAGAACACTAAATCCTGTTCTGCTCCTTATATTCTATTCTTTAAAAGCTACATTACATTTACAAAACAATTTCACTCTGTATTCAAAGCCCGTCTTGTGGAGCTAAACTTGTAATTGGTAGATTTACCGAGTAGGAGTAGCAATGAATTAACTTACAGCTTTAAGGAAAATAAATGTATCAATGGGCTCAAAGCTGAGTAGATGTGATGTAGACTGGGTAAGCATGATTTTGAGCAATACTTCTATCTTAAAGAAAAGTAAATGTAAGGGAAGTGTTATTTTCCAGGAAACAGGGGTGCATATGATGGTGAAATACTCCTATAGATCAAGAAAAGCTTTGAAAATCTCGATTAACTTCACCATAGGATCAAGACTTACCTATATCACAGCTGAAGCATAACTAGTACTATAAATCAAGAGAAGGTTTGACAATCTCAAGTCACTTCACCATAGGGTCAAGACTTACCTTTGCTAAGTTGAAGCATAACTACAACATTTGTGTGAGCTTCCTTCAGGTGTTGTGGTTGTATGTAAGACGAGGAAGGAAACCCACTCTGCAACTACCAACACAGCCTATGAACAATTCCTCCTACAAGTGAATGTAACACTAGAATCCACATACTTTTTTCTAAATAACAAGAGAAGTCCAATTTACCTCCGGTTGTAGTAGCTTTGAATACAAGGTGATTTAGTTTGGCAACGCTTGAGGTACAGTAAAAGTTGGAAGGCATGGTTTGCAGCATTATACTTCATCAAAATATATGAAATTACATAGTAAGAATAGTTGGGTTATTAACGAATGTGAAAGGTAAAACACTTCAAAAAATTCAAGATGACATGACAACCTCACCTAACCTCCCACAGTAGCCAAAATGTCCAGGTGAAATATACCAACAATAAATTGGTTTTGCGTTTGTAGGTTGAGGGTGAGTGGCTGCTGGTAGTGGGTTGAGGGTGAGTGACTGCTGGTGGTGGGTTGAGAAATAGTGGGTGCTGGTGGTGGGTTGAGAGTGAGTGGCTGCTGGTGGTGGGTTGAGAAATAGTGGGTGCTGGTGGTGGGTTGAGGGTGAGGGGCTGCTGGTGGTGGGTTGAGAAATAGTGGGTGCTGGTGGTGGGTTGAGGGTGAGTGGCTGCTGGTGGTGTGTTGAGAAATAGTGGGTGCTGGTGGTGAGTTGAGGGTGAGGGGCTGCTGGTGGTGGGTTGAGAAATAGTGGGTGCTGGTGGTGGGTTGAGAGTGAGTGGCTGCTGGTGGTGGGTTGAGAGAGTGTGGCTGCAGGTGGTGGGTTGAGAGTAAGTGGCTGCTGGTGGTGGGTTGAGAGTGAGTGACTGCTGGTGGTGGGTTGAGAGTGAGTGGCTGCTGGTGGTGGGTTGAGGGTGAGGGGCTGCTGGTGGTGGGCTGAGAGTGAGTGGCTGCTGGTGTTGGGTTGAGTGAGTGGCTACTGGTGGTGGGTTGAGAGTGAGTGGCTGCTGGTGGTGGGTTGAGGGTGAGTGGCAGCTGGTGGTTTGTTGAGAGTGAGTGGCTGCTGGTGGTGGGTTGAGAGTGAGTGGCTGCTGGTGGTGGGTTGAGGGTGAGTGGCTGCTAGTGGTGGGTTGAGAGTGATTGGCTGCTGGTGGTGCGTTGATAGTGCGTGGCTGCTGGTGGTGGGTTGAGAGTGACCGGCTGCTGGTGGTGGGTTGAGAGTGACTGGCTGCTGGTGGTTGGTTGAGAGTGAGTGGCTGCTGGTGGTGGGTTGAGAGTGAGTGCTTGCTGGAGGTGGTTTAAGAGTGAGTGGCTGCTGGTGGAGGGATGAGAGTGACTGACTGCTCGTGGTGGGTTGAGAGTGCGTGGCTGCTGGTGGTGAATGAGAGTGAGTGGCTGCTGGTGGTGGGTTGAGAAATAGTGGGTGCTGGTGGTGGGTTGAGAGTGAGTGGCTGCTGGTGGTGGGTTGAGAGTGAGTGGCTACTGGTGCTGGGTTGAGAGTGCATGGCTGCTGGTGGTGGGTTGAGAGTGAGTGGCTACTGGTGCTGGGTTGAGAGTGAGTGGCTGCTGGTGGTGGGTTGAGAGTGAGTGGCTACTGGTGCTGGGTTGAGAGTGAGTGGCTACTGGTGGTGGGTTGAGAGTGAGGGGCTACTGGTGCTGGGTTGAGAGTGAGTGGCTACTGGTGCTGGGTTGAGAGTGAGTGGCTACTGGTGCTGGGTTGAGAGTGAGTGGCTACTGGTGCTGGGTTGAGAGTGAGTGGCTACTGGTGCTGGGTTGAGAGTGAGTGGCTACTGGTGGTGGAATGAGAGTGAGTGGCTGCTGGTGGAGAAGTTGGAGAGTGGCAGACATGTGTGGGTGTCCACATTCAACTGCAGGACACACAACCACACACACCTGGAAATGATATATTTGGACCAAAATACTGGAAAGTTTAAACGAGGTTTTCACCAATTCTGTTGATTTTCTATAAGTGTATTTACTATTTCTATATTTGCACCACATTATCCCTGATATAAACAGTAATCAATATATCTTTGGCAATATAGATATATAGAACATAATTATTTGAATCATGCTCTTCAATTGTTACTGTATTCAAACCCAACACTAAAAAACTACAGACTTGATAGGAATGCTGAGCAGGTCTACATGAAGACTAGAATACAACATAAATAAGAAAAACAATGGAGTCCACTCACAATACATATATGTCTTCCAATACACATGTATGGTATGCAAAGTCAGCTACCTAAAATGGTATCAGTTATAGCAGTATTCTAAAAAATATCATGATAATATTATTGGATATAATGAAGAATGCATTTCACTTTGCCATTTTGGAAAGTTTAGCAGTAAATACCAGGAATCATCAAAATGGATGACAGTTTATCATTACAATTCACCAGCTGGCTGCCTTATGGGTAAGAAGAACAATCATTTGGCTGTATTCAATTACCTAAACTTTGTGTGGTTTTGAATTTAATGCTGCATGCTCTGGTGATTCTTAATAATCTAAAAAATATGATATATTTTTAAAGATTGTGAAACAAAATCATAAAAGGAGAAAGTTGAAAGTAAATGTGAATAAAAGCAATGTTATTAGGTTTAGCAGAGTTGAGGGACAGGTTAGGTATGATGTCAGTTGGAACAGAACAAAAGCGGAAGTGATTTACATATGTGAGAGTGGCAAAGGCACTGCACCAAATGGAACCATGGAAGTGAAAGCAAGTCATAGGGTTGAGGAAGGAGGCAAAGGTTAATGTAGCATAAAGAATGTGAGGAAAGAGAGAATGTTATCTGAAAGAGCAAAACTGTTTGTAGGAATAGTAATTCCAACAATGGATGTGCGGCATGGGCTATGGATAAGGCTGTGTGGAGGAGGGTGGATGTGATGGAAATGAGATGTTTGAGGACAATATGTGGTGTGAGGTGGTTTGATCGAGGAAGTAATGAAAGGGTAAGAGAGATGTGTGGTAATAAAAAGTTTGGTTGAGAAAGCAGAAGGTGAGTTGAGATGGTGTAGACATATGCAGAAAATAAGTGAGGAAAGGTTGACAAAGAGGATATATGTGCCAGAAGTGGAAGGATATGGTGAACAGAAAGACCAAATTAGAAATGGAAGGATAGAGAAAAAAAAAGTTCGGGTGACTGAGGCCTGAAAATGCAGGAGGGTGAATGGCATCCAAGGGAGTAAATTGGAACAATGCAGTATACTGAGGTCGATGTGCTGAATTCGAAGCATCCATGGAATGGTCTGTGAGACTTGGTTGTGGATAGGGAGCTATGGTTTCGGTGTAATATAAACGACAGCTAAAGAATGGTTGTGGGCGGATGTGGCCTTTCATTAGTCAAATGGACTACCTACATCATCATATGTGTTTATCAATTGGTCTTATTCAATCATCTTCTATTTCAGTGTTTAGAGAGTAAAATTCTTACTTAAATAACAAAAACATATGGTAAATTTAGGTTGCTGGGGGAAGTTACATGAGGTTTTCACTGCTTCTCTTGATTTATAGGAGATTTTTGGTTATTTTTGCTTCACATATCTCTAAACATTATTATCAACACATTCACAATTGTAAGATATAATGTTCCAAATCCCATTTCCCCAGTTAAATCACTTCTATTAAGCATAAATGGTTCACTGGTTTAAGTTTCTCTAAACCCACACGTTATTTCCGTGTTAACCCTATTTTGGCATTTCAAGTAATGATTTACCCAAAATATCATGAAAATGAACAAGGTAACATTCTAATGGAAAAGTGATGGGATGTGAGTCAGCTTGTGTAAAGCCCAGATAATAACAAGGAACCTTTCTCATAAATTTTCGTACCTCACCTTTTCTATTACATTTAGACAACATCATCAATAGCACCTTAAACAACCAGTCTCACTTAATTGCCTCCTAAATCACCCGGAACAAACAGGTGGTGGTAACGCTAATATAAATAATTCATTAGTCACTAACCTCGACCTTAATGCTTTCATTTACAGTGATTCATATTTATTACACTTATAATTTCTCCTCATATGTGATATTTACAAACAACTTTACTGGTAGTAAGTACCATAATTACCAAGTCCAACTCAGCTTACCTCTGAACACACTAACATGAGTTAATTATTACCAGTCTCACCTTTCAAACTACTGTTTACTGTTGTGTAATCTCATAATCACTCTCTTATTCTAATAGGAGTCAAATATCTCTCAACATAACTACAACAGTAGCCTGAGGTACCTGTCACTTTAATGGTTCATAATGGTTTGGTGTACCAAATCTTAGTGGGTCAAGACAAGCGTGGAAGATACACATAGCAGTTGTGACCCTCAACCATTGCTCTCTCTTGGGTCACCTGAACAAAAAGCTGTTACACATTTCCTTACACTAAATCACTTTTATGGAGAATATGAAGTCCAATGATAAGCATTGTGATAAAAGCCGAGAATAGAGGTATCACTCTCCTAGCTTTCATTTTTCTCTTGTGTTTCTTTTATTATTAATGTAAGGAATGTTATGAAGTGGAATTTTGTGATAATGCTTTAAAATTATCCTTCTATATTATCTGGTTATTGGTACAGTTATGAGGGAGGGAGATGTGAGGTCAAATAACAACACTATAATACTGGCAAATAAAGAAAAAACAAAAATTTCAACTTTACCGTTTAAAGGCTGTATTTGTGACGAAGTTCTTGATATTTATATTTATCTATTATACTTTGTCGCTGTCTCCCGCGTTAGCGAGGTAGCGCAAGGTAACAAACGAAAGAATAGCCCTACACACCCACATACAAATGAATATACATACACGTCCATACACGCACATATACATACCTAGACATTTCAACGTATACATATATATACATATATATATATATATATATATATCCCCTTATCCCTGGGGATAGGGGAGAAAGAATACTTCCCACGTATTCCCTGCGTGTCGTAGAAGGCGACTAAAAGGGAAGGGAGCGGGGGGCTGGAAATCCTCCCCTCTCAATTTTTTTTTTAATTTTCCAAAAGAAGGAACAGAGAAGGGGGCCAGGTGAGGATATTCCCTCAATGGCCCAGTTCTCTGTTCTTAACGCTACGTCGCTAACGCGGGAAATGGCGAATAGTTTGAAAAAAAAAAAGAAAATATATATATATATATATATATATATATATATATATATATATATATATATATATATATTTTTTTTTTTTTGCTTTGTCGCTGTCTCCCGCGTTTGCGAGGTAGCGCAAGGAAACAGACGAAAGAAATGGCCCAACCCACCCCCATACACATGTATATACATACTTCCACACACGCAAATCTACATACCTACACAGCTTTCCATGGTTTACCCCAGACTCTTCACATGCCCTGATTCAATCCACTGACAGCACGTCAACTCCGGTATACCACATCGATCCAATTCACTCTATTCCTTGCCCTCCTTTCACCCTCCTGCATGTTCAGGCCCCGATCACACAAAATCTTTTTCACTCCATCTTTCCACCTCCAATTTGGTCTCCCACTTCTCCTCGTTCCCTCCACCTCCGACACATATATCCTCTTGGTCAATCTTTCCTCACTCATTCTCTCCATGTGCCCAAACCATTTCAAAACACCCTCCTCTGCTCTCTCAACCACGCTCTTTTTATTTCCACACATCTCTCTTACCCTTACGTTACTTACTCGATCAAACCACCTCACACCACACATTGTCCTCAAACATCTCATTTCCAGCACATCCATCCTCCTGCGCACAACTCTATCCATAGCCCACGCCTCGCATCCATACAACATTGTTGGAACCACTATTCCTTCAAACATACCCATTTTTGCTTTCCGAGATAATGTTCTCGACTTCCACACATTCTTCAAGGCTCCCAGGATTTTCGCCCCTCCCCCACCCTATGATCCACTTCCGCTTCCATGGTTCCATCCGCTGCCAGATCCACTCCCAGATATCTAAAACACTTTACTTCCTCCAGTTTTGCTCCATTCAAACTTACCTCCCAGTTGACTTGACCCTCAACCCTACTGTACCTAAGAACCTTGCTCTTATTCACATTTACTCTTAACTTTCTTCTTTCACACACTTTACCAAACTCAGTCACCAGCTTCTGCAGTTTCTCACATGAATCAGCCACCAGCGCTGTATCATCAGCGAACAACAACTGACTCACTTCCCAAGCTCTCTCATCCCCAACAGACTTCATACTTGCCCCTCTTTCCAAAACTCTTGCATTCACCTCCCTAACAACCCCATCCATAAACAAATTAAACAACCATGGAGACATCACACACCCCTGCCGCAAACCTACATTCACTGAGAACCAATCACTTTCCTCTCTTCCTACACGTACACATGCCTTACATCCTCGATAAAAACTTTTCACTGCTTCTAACAACTTTCCTCCCACACCATATATTCTTAATACCTTCCACAGAGCATCTCTATCAACTCTATCATATACCTTCTCCAGATCCATAAATGCTACATACAAATCCATTTGCTTTTCTAAGTATTTCTCACATACATTCTTCAAAGCAAACACCTGATCCACACATCCTCTACCACTACTGAAACCACACTGCTCTTCCCCAATCTGATGCTCTGTACATGCCTTCACCCTCTCAATCAATACTCTCCCATATAATTTACCAGGAATACTCAACAAACTTATACCTCTGTAATTTGAGCACTCACTCTTATCCCCTTTGCCTTTGTACAATGGCACTATGCACGCATTCCGCCAATCCTCAGGCACCTCACCATGAGTCATACATACATTAAATAACCTTACCAATCAGTCAATAATACAGTCACCCCCCCTTTTTTAATAAATTTCACTGCAATACCATCCAAACCTGCTGCCTTGCCGGCTTTCATCTTCCGCAAAGCTTTCACTACCTCCTCTCTGCCCACCAAATCATTTTCACTAACCCTCTCACTTTGCACACCACCTCGACCAAAACATATATATATATATATATATATATATATATATATATATATATATATATATATATATATATATATATATATATATATATATATATATATATATATATATATATATATATATATATATATATATATATATATATATATATATATATATATATATATATATATATATACATATATATATATATATATATATATATATATATATATATATATATATATATATATATATATATGTATATATATGTATATATATATATTTTTTTTTTATACTATTCGCCATTTACCGCCTCAGCGAGGTAGCGTTAAGAACAGAGGACTGGGCCGCTGAGGGAATATCCTCACCTGGCCCCCTTCTCTGTTCCTTCCTTTGGGAAAAAAAATATATATATATATATATATATATATATATATATATATATATATATATATATATATATATATATATATATATATATATATATATTTTTTTTTTTTTTTTATTATACTTTGTCGCTGTCTCCCGCGTTTGCGAGGTAGCGCAAGGAAACAGACGAAAGAAATGGCCCAACCCCCCCCCATACACATGTATATACATACGTCCACACACGCAAATATACATACCTACACAGCTTTCCATGGTTTACCCCAGACGCTTCACATGCCTTGATTCAATCCACTGACAGCACGTCAACCCCGGTATACCACATCGCTCCAATTCACTCTATTCCTTGCCCTCCTTTCACCCTCCTGCATGTTCAGGCCCCGATCACACAAAATCTTTTTCACTCCATCTTTCCACCTCCAATTTGGTCTCCCTCTTCTCCTCGTTCCCTCCACCTCCGACACATATATCCTCTTGGTCAATCTTTCCTCACTCATTCTCTCCATGTGCCCAAACCACTTCAAAACACCCTCTTCTGCTCTCTCAACCACGCTCTTTTTATTTCCATACATCTCTCTTACCCTTACGTTACTCACTCGATCAAACCACCTCACACGACACATTGTCCTCAAACATCTCATTTCCAGCACATCCATCCTCCTGCGCACAACTCTATCCATAGCCCACGCCTCGCAACCATACAACATTGTTGGAACCACTATTCCTTCAAACATACCCATTTTTGCTTTCCGAGATAATGTTCTCGACTTCCACACATTCTTCAAGGCTCCCAGAATTTTCGCCCCCTCCCCCACCCTATGATCCACTTCTGCTTCCATGGTTCCATCCGCTGCCAGATCCACTCCCAGATATCTAAAACACTTCACTTCCTCCAGTTTTTCTCCATTCAGACTCACCTCCCAATTGACTTGACCCTCAACCCTACTGTACCTAATAACCTCGCTCTTATTCACATTTACTCTTAACTTTCTTCTTCCACACACTTTACCAAACTCAGTCACCAGCTTCTGCAGTTTCTCACATGAATCAGCCACCAGCGCTGTATCATCAGCAAACAACAACTGACTCACTTCCCAAGCTCTCTCATCCCCAACAGACTTCATACTTGCCCCTCTTTCCAAAACTCTTGCATTTACCTCCCTAACAACCCCATCCATAAACAAATTAAACAACCATGGAGACATCACACACCCCTGCCGCAAACCTACATTCACTGAGAACCAATCACTTTCCTCTCTTCCTACACGTACACATGCCTTACATCCTCGATAAAAACTTTTCACTGCTTCTAACAACTTTCCTCCCACACCATATATTCTTAATACCTTCCACAGAGCATCTCTATCAACTCTATCATATGCCTTCTCCAGATCCATAAATGCTACATACAAATCCATTTGCTTTTCTAAGTATTTCTCACATACATTCTTCAAAGCAAACACCTGATCCACACATCCTCTACCACTTCTGAAACCACACTGCTCTTCCCCAATCTGATGCTCTGTACATGCCTTCACCCTCTCAATCAATACCCTCCCATATAATTTACCAGGAATACTCAACAAACTTATACCTCTGTAATTTGAGCACTCACTCTTATCCCCTTTGCCTTTGTACAATGGCACTATGCACGCATTCCGCCAATCCTCAGGCACCTCACCATGAGTCATACATACATTAAATAACCTTACCAACCAGTCAACAATACAGTCACCCCCTTTTTTAATAAATTCCACTGCAATACCATCCAAACCTGCTGCCTTGCCGGCTTTCATCTTCCGCAAAGCTTTCACTACCTCTTCTCTGTTTACCAAATCATTTTCACTAACCCTCTCACTTTGCACACCACCTCGACCAAGGTATATATATATATATATATATATATATATATATATATATATATATATATATATATATATATATATATATATATATACATATATATATATATATATATATATATATATATATATATATATATATATATATATATATATATATATATATATATATATATATATATATATATATATATATATATATATATATATATATATATATACACAGACATATACATATATACACATATACATAATTCATAGTCTACCCTCATTCATTCCCATTGCCACCCCGCCACACCTGAAATAACAACAGCCTTTCCACTCATGTGTGCGATGTAGTGTTAGGAAGACAACAAAGGCCACATTCGTTCACAATCAGTCTCTAGCTGTCATGTATAATGCACTGAAACCACAGTTCCCTTTCCACATCCAGGCCCCACAGAACTTTCCATGGTTTGCTCCAGACGCTTCACATGCCCTGGTTCAATCCATTGACAGCACATCGACCCCGGTATACCACATCGTTCCAATTCACTCTATTCCTTGCACGCCTTTCACCCTCCTGCATGTTCAGGCCCCGATCACTCAAAATCCTCTTCATTCCATCTTTCCACCTACAATTTGGTCTCCCACATCTTGTTCCCTCCACCTCTGACACATATATTCTCTTGGTCAATCTTTCCTCACTCATTCTCTCCATGTGACCAAACCATTTCAAAACACCCTCTTCTGCTCTCTCAACCACACTGTTTTTATTACCATACATCTGTCTTACCCTATTATCACTTACTCGATCAAACCACCTCACACCACATATTGTCCTCACACATCTCATTTCCAGCACATCCACCCTCCTCCGCACAACTCTATCTATAGCCCACGCCTCGCAAGCATATAACTTTGTTGTAACCACTATTAACTGAAACATACCCATTTTTGCTTTCCGAGATAATGTTCTCGACTTCCACACATTCTTCAACGCTCCCAGAACTTTCGCCCCCTCCCACACCCAATGATTCACTTCCGCTTCCATGGTTCCATCAGCTGCCAAATCAACTTCCAGATATCGAAAACACTTCACTACCTCCAGTTTTTCTCCATTCAAACTTACCTCCAAATTAGTTTGTCCCTCAACCCTACTGTACCTAATAACCTTGCTCTTATTTACATTTACTCTCAGCTTTCTTCTTTCACACACATTACCAAACTCAGTCAACCACTGACTCACTTCCGAAGCTCTCTCATTCACAACAGACGGCATACTTGCCCCTCTTTCCAAAACTCTAGCATTCACCTCCCTAACAACCCCATCCATAAACAAATTAAACAACCATGGAGACATAACGCACCCCTGCCGCAAACCAACACTCACTGAGAACCAATCACTTTCCTCTCTTCCTACACGTACACATGCCTTACATCCTCGATAAAAACTTTTCACTGCATCTAAGAACTTGCCTCCCACACCATATGTTCTTAATACTTCCACAGAGCATCTCTATCAACTTTATCATATACCTTCTCCAGATCCATAAATGCCACATACAAATCCATTTGCTTTTCTAAGTATTTCTCACATACATTTTTCAAAGGAAACACCTGATCCACACATACTGAACCACTTCCGAAACCACACTGCTCTTCCCCAATCTGATGCTCTGTCCATGCCGTCACCCTCTCAATCAATACCCTCCCATATAATTTCCTAGGAATACTCAACAAACTTTTACCTCTGTAATTTGAGCACTCACGTTTACCCCCTTTGCCTTTGCCAACCCTCAGGCACCTCAGTATGAGTCATACATACATTAAATAACCTTACCAACCAGTCAACAATATAGTCACCTCCTTTTTTAATAAATTCCATTGCAACACCATCCAAACTCGCTGCCTTACCGGCTTTCATCTTCCGCAAAGCTTTTACTACCTCTTCTCTGTTTACCAAATCATTCACCCTAACCCTCTCACTTTGCACGGCACCTCGACCAAAACACCCTATATCTGCCTCTCTATCATCAAACACATTCAACATACCTTCAAATTACTCACTCCATCTCCTCTCATCACCACTACTTGTTATCACCTCCCCATTAGCCCCCTTCACTGATGTTCCCATTTGTTCCCTTGTCTTACGTCGTTTATTTACCTCCTTCTAAAACATATTTTTATCCTCCCTAAAATTTAATGGTACTCCCTCACCCCAACTCTCATTTGCCCTCTTTTTCTCCTCTTGCACCTTTCTCTTGACCTCCTGCCTCTTTCTTTTATACATCTCCCACTCATTTGCATTATTTCCTTGCAAAAACCGTCCAAATGTCTCTCTCTTCTCTTTCAGTAATAATCTTACTTTTTCATACCACCACTCACTACCCTTTCTAATCTGCCCATCTCCCACGCTTCTCATGCCACAAGCATCACTGCTTCCCTAGATACATCCCATTCCTTCCCACTCCCATTACGTCCTTTGTTTTCACCTTTTTCCATTCTGTATTCAGTCTCTCTTGGTACTTCCTCACATAAGTCTCCTTCCTAAGCTCACTTACTCTCACCACTCTCTTCATTACATATTAGCATGAAAAATCTGAATAGTAGTTCACAGATTTCTGTCATGTTTTTTTTCATTTTATTACAATTGTGAACAGTGGTCAAGTGTTTTAAAAGATAAAAGAATCTTATGCTGTATAGGATAGATTCCAAAATCATGATTATGAGCCCTAGATCTATAATGATATCTGAACTGAAACAACATATATGGAGAAATCAGATTGTGGCATGTTACCAGGATATGGCAGTATTCACAGGAATAATAAAATGTAATAATCATTTCCACAATGTTCATGTAAGTTTTCTATTGGTATTACACCATCATGGTATAATGACATGCCAACCCAATGAAGCTTTATATAAAACCCACAAGTAAATGGTCAGCTGCCAGGATGTCATCATAAGCCTCCTCTCCTGTTGCTCCTTTAATACAAAAAGTATATTTCTCACGTTGTTTTGTACTCATTCTTTCTCTCTTAACTTAACAACTTCCCTCTACTTCAAAACCCTGCCCACTGGAATATTGCAACTGATCAAACTGCTACATCTTAAATGCAATACCTCTTGCAACAATGCAGTCCTGAAAATATCGTTGATTTCTGACATCTAGAAAGATAGTATCAGTAAAATTAAACATTTCTTATATTTCTTCAAAATCTGTCTTTTATAACTGCCATCGCCACAATCGAATAATTCAGTTGGAAAATATCCTCCCCCTCCTCCTGACTACACAGAAGCATCTTACTAGAATAACTCTAAACTTCCTGGTTAAAATGAGGTAATATTGCATGGAGACACTAGAGTACAACTTGACCCAAACACTAATACAAATCATTGTCAGTCAAGAGAAATATATAAGATTCCAGGACTAAATAATTGGGCTATGGCGTAATATATTTAAATGAAATTAACAATAGTGATTTATTTTCATTACTGAAAAGGCTATCAAAATTATCTATAAATTTCACATATATGAAAAGACAAGGAACATGAATAATCATGTACATTAGTCTCTAAAAACCTATTATAACCATAACCAAACAGTTGGCCCAACATAACCTTACACTGGTTGTGGTCAATCCTGAACTTTTTGTGGCTAATTTGTTCTTCCTGGATCTCAGAAATGTTTGCATATATTGAAGACTAGAAGCATTCACATTTTGTGTGCCTAAATTGTTCAATTATTCTTAAAGCACGTGTGAAGTAGATACTACTAAACTGTAATACCCAAGTGAAAACTGAACAGAAATGGTGAACATTTTCTTAAAGGACAAATTTCACCTTATAGTAGCCTTAGATCAATATGTCACCCTAGGTTATTCATAGGATTTAGGATAAGATAAAGATGAAAGGCAGCAGCAGGGGGAAGAAAATGGCAGCAAGTATGCACAGAATAGCATCATAAAAGTGATCCTCATTTATCTATATTAACTGTCATGGAGGAATTATGGGAGCATAAGACCTCAAATGCAGACAATCAACAGAGCGGAGACTCCCTTCCACCCATCTCTCATCTTCCATACCCCACCTAACCTCTTACTAGCCAAAATATTTTTTAGAAATGGTAATTTAGTAAAGAATTATAATAGTCACATGTTGCAAATAGCTCTGGATATTAAGTAATCTTGTTCTATAAAGGTAGTTTAGTGGTTAGAAAATAGAATGAGTGGTGGAACATGATTTGAAAAATTAGAAGTCAGTAATGATGAGGGCTATAAATGACAGGGGAAATAAGAGGTTAATAAATATCAAATTAAATGAAACATCAGATATCTACAGAACCTTTGAAAACTTCATCTTACCTTCCCTGTTTGCTGGCAATATTTACCTCATCTTTTTCAGAAAAATGAATTACTTGCATGATCTTCAACTACAAGCTGTTGTTGGGCATTGTTTATGTTTGAATTAACAGTGTTTTGTAAGTGGCAGTCATATCAGTAGCACACTTTCAGTTTTTCAAAAGTACAATACTGGTAAATCTCAACTGTTGAGGAGATCGTGACATTTAATAAGGATTTGATTATTTGTTGTCAAATGTTTCATTTATGTGGTATCTTTAAGCCTCATCAATATCTCTGTATGAAATATTGTATAATTTAATACAAGACTAAGCCTGTGTGAGGTTACACTATGAGTGAAAGATGATGTTTGGTGAGGCTGTATCATTAGCTGTACAGTCTCCTCAAAAAATTTGCACCCCAAAAAGTTCATCTTTTCTGTGTTCCTGAATGCAGATGGCAGAAGAGAAGAACTCTGTTATTATAAAAGCTGGATGTGCTGTGAGTGTCATGTAGTAGCTCTGTCATTTTCCCAAAACTTTTTGATAGTTACTTGCTTGTATGTACGTATTCCATGGAGCACAGCTTTGTAAACCTCAATCTCTTATTGTTGCTTAGAATTCGTAATTCAGACTCTTTTTGGTTGCCCTTCTTTCAATCAGATCTATGTTTTCTCTCAATCAGATCTTTGTATTTTGCTGTTGTTTGTATGGATATCAATGTTAATACCTTTTGTGTACAGAATAATCAATTTGGTATTTGAATGCACTATAATACTCTATACAATATACTGAATGTACATCCTATGTTACTTCACTCTGACTTATTCAGTGCCATTAATTTTGTTCCTCATTTTTGGATGAGATGGGGACCCTCTAGATGCTTGGGCCAACTAGGTCCCTTTTTTCACCCTCCTATGTCAATATATTGTATTTGCTATACACTCTGTGCTCACCTCCACCTACACCAAAATTGTGTGCCCTTAAACCAAATCATCACAGAAATACTTTGTCTTTGCCTGTTTTGAAAAATTTAGCTGGAAAAGTAACCTTTATATGTAAAATAAAAAAAATCTTATCATTTACTTCCCAATATTTATTGTTAAGTGAGGAGAAAATTGAAAGCATGGTTATTTTCAGAAAAGAAAGTCAAGTTATATTCTATCATCTTGAAACAGTATTGAAACAAAACATGGCCATGGATGAAAGCCCTCTCCTGATAGGAGACTACTTAAACTGTCCAATGAATTATAAGAATAATCAATTTGCACGTCAGATTTCCAATGGATTCTTTGTGTACATTTTACCAAAGAAAATATTAATGGATTCATGGGAATCTTAGTAAATGAAGCAGTACTGTATTTCTCCTGTGGAAAAGTTAACCCATATATATAATAATGGAATAAAAAAAGAAGAAAATTATAAATTCAGTTTAGATTAAACTTAGCTAACTAAGGTAGGCTAAGTTAGTAAGTGTTAGGTTTGTCATTCTTTATTTTCTCACCCATTCTCCTTGATCGTGAAAGCCCTCCCCACTTTCTTTGGTGGAGGAAGATTGTGAAATGGGATGTATCATTCTCTTATCACAGATTTCTCATTTCTGTAATGAACCAAGAGAACACTTTATATTCATTTATCATACTTTGTCGCTGTCTCCCGCATTAGCAAGGTAGCGCAAGGAAAAAGACGAAAGAATGGCCTAACCCACCCACATACACATGTATATACATACACGTCCACATACGCACATATACTTACCTATACATCTCAACGTATACATATATACACACACACCAACCTGTACATATATACACATGTACATAATTCATACTGTCTTCCCCTATTCATTCCCGTCGCCACCCCACCACACATGAAATGAAAACCCCCTCCCCCGCATGTCTGCGAGGTAGTGCTAGAAAAAGACAACAAAGGCCCCATTCGTTCACAGTCAGTCTCTACCTGTCATGTATAATGCACAGAAACCACAGCTCCCTTTCCACATCCAGGCCCCACAAAACTTTCTATGGTTTACCCCAGATGCTTCACATGCCCTGGTTCAATCCATTGACAGCACGTCAACTCCGGTATACCACATCGTTCCAATTCACTCTATTCCTTGCACGCCTTTCACCCTCCTGCATGTTCAGGCCCCGATCACTCAAAATCTTTTTCACTCCATCTTTCCACCTCCAATTTGGTCTCCCACTTCTCCTTGTTCCCTCCACCTCTGACACATATATCCTCTTTGTCAATCTTTCCTCACTCATTCTCTTAATGTCATCAAACCATTTCAAAACACCCTCTTCTGCTCTCTCAACCACACTCTTTATTACCACACATCTCTCTTACCCTTTCATTACTTACTCGATCAAACCACCTCACACCACATATTGTCCTCAAACATCTCATTTCCAGCACATCCACCCTCCTCCGCACAACTCTATCTATAGCCCACGCCTCATAACCATATAACATTGTTGGAACCCCTATTCCTTCAAACATACCCATTTTTGCTTTCCAAGATAACGTTCTCAGCTTCCACACATTTTTCAGTGCTCCCAGAACTTTTGCCCCCTCTCCCACCCTATGATTCACTTCCGCTTCCGTTGTTCCATCCGCTGCCAAATCCAATCCCAAATATCTAAAACACTCCACTTCCTCCAGTTTTTCTCCATTCAAACTTACCTCCCAATTGACTTGTCCCTCAACCTTCTGTACCTAATAACCTTGCTCGTATTCACATTTACTCTCAGCTTTCTTCTTTTGCACGCTTTACCAAACTCAGTCACCAGCTTCTGCAGTTTCTCACCCAAATCAGCCACCAGCGCTGTATTATCAGCAAACAACTGACTCACTTCCCAAGCTCTCTCATCCACAACAGATTGCATACTTGCCCCTCTTTCCAAAATTCTTGCATTCATCTCCCTAACAACCCCATCCATAAACAAATTAAACAACCATGGAGACATCACACACCCCTGCTGCAAACCTACATTCACTGAGAACCAATCACTTTCCTCTTTTCCTACACGTACACATGTCTCACATACTCAATAAAAAATTTTCACTGCTTCTAACAACTCACCTCCCACACCATATATTCTTAATACCTTCCACAGATTATCTTTATCAAATCTATCAAATGCTTTCTCCAGATCCATAAATGCTACATACAGATCCATTTGCTTTTCTAAGTGTTTCTCTCGTACATTCTTCAAAGCAAATGCCTGATCCATACATCCTCTACCACTCCTGAAACCACACTGCTCTTCCCCAATCTGATGCTCTGTACATGCCTTCACCCTCTCAATCAATACCCTCCCATATATTTTCCCAGGAATACTCAACAAACTTATACCACTGTAATTTGAGCACTCACTCTTATCCCCTTTGCCTTTGTACAATGGCACTATGCAAGCATTCCGCCAATGCTCAGGCACCTCAACATAAATCATACATACATTAAATAACCTTACCAACCAGTCAACAATAGTCACCCCCTTTTTTAATAAATTCCACTGCAATACTATCCAAACCCGCTGCCTTGCCGGCTTTCATCATCCGCAAAGCCTTTACTCCCTCTTTTCTGTTTACCAAATCATTTTCCCTAACCCTCTCACTCTGCACACCACCTCGACCAAAACACTCTATATCTGCTACTCTATCATCAAACACATTCAACAAACCTTCAAAATACTCACTCCATCTCTTTCTCACATCACTACTACTTGTTATCACCTCCCCATTTGCCTCCTTTGCTGATGTTCCCATTTGTTCCCTTGTCTTACGCACTTTATTTACCTCCTTCCAAAACATCTTTTTATTCTTCCTAAAATTTAATGATACTCTCTCACCCCAACTCTCATTTGCCCTCTTTTTTGCCTCTTGCACCTATCTCTTGACCTCCTGCCTCTTTCTTTTATACATCTCCCAGTCATTTGCATCATTTCCCTGCAAAAATTGTCCAAATGCCTCTCTCTTCTCTTTCACCAATAATCTTACTTCTTCATACCACCACTCACTACCCTTTCTAATTTGCCCACCTCCCACGCTTCTCATGCCACAAGCATCTTTTGCGCAAGCCATCACTGCTTCCCTAAATACATCCCATTCCTCCCCCACTCCGCTTGCATCCTTTGTTCTCACCTTCTTCCACTCTGTACTCTGTCTTCCCTGGTGCTTCCTCACACAAGTCTCCTTCCCAAGCTCACTTACTTTCACCACTCTCTTCACACCAACATTTTCTCTTCTTTTCTGAAAACCTCTACAAATCTTCACCTTCGCCTCCACAAGATAATGATCAGACATCCATCCAGTTGCACCTCTCAGCACATTAATGTGCAAAAGTCTCTCTTTCGTGCACCTACCAATTAACACATAATCCGATAACGCTCTCTGGCCATCTCTCCTACTTACATACGTATACTTATGTATTACATATCTCACTATTTAAACCAGGTATTCCCAATCACCAGTCCTTTTTCAGCACATAAATCTACAAGCTCTTCACCATTTCCATTTACAACACTGAACATCCCATGTACACCAATTATTCCCTCAACTGCCACATTACTCACCTTTGCATTCAAATCACCCAACACTATAATCCGGTCTCGTGCATCAAAACTACTAACACACTCACTCAGCTGCTCCCAAAACACTTGCCTCTCATGATCTTTCTTCTCATGCCCAGGTGTATATGCACCAACAATCACCCATCTCTCTATATCCACTTTCAGTTTTACCCATATCAGTCTAGAGTTTACTTTTTTACTCTATCACACACTCCCACCTTTCCTGTTTCAGGAGTAGTGCTACTCCTTCCCTTGCTCTTGTTCTCTCACTAACCCCTACTTTACGCCCAAGACATTCCCCAACCACTCTTCCTCTTTACCCTTGAGCTTCATTTCACTCAGGGCCAAAACATCCAGGTTCCTTTCCTCTAACATACTACGTATCTCTCCTTTTTTCATGTTAATGTATTGGTTTCAAGGAATTTCTTATATGGCCAATCTTGACAATCGAACCCTAAATGCCAGTTGCCTTGCAAGATATGCAATTGCAGGATGAAAAAAAAAGATCTTTTTTAATTTCCTTTATAGATTGAAAGAAACACATGTAAAAGATATCTACAAATAAGTAAGCTTAACTTATAATGGCCATTGTTTAGTGTTAAAGTAAACATGCAGATACCCCAGTGGAGAGCGGTGAAGGGAAGGTGGAAGAAGGATAGAGCTAAAGCAGTGAGCCTTTTGATGATAATGACTTCAAAAAAAGTGTGCAGAAAAGAAACCTAACATAACTTTTATGGATGATAAAACACGAGCCTTTGGTGTGAACTTTTGTCTGACTGGAGCATGCAAGAAAAAAAAAAGAAAAAAAAAGATAAATACCCTTGGTGGAGGCAGTGGGAGCGTTGTAAAAGACAAGAGGAGGGGTTATGGTAAGGGGTTAGCCCCTTTATCACTATTCACAGCTACTATACAATTAAACATAAATTATTTGCATTTATACTCCAGAATTGCGGCTAGAAAATAATAGTCTATGAAGAAAGTGCCTTTCGTGACAAAGATCACATTTAGTAGCCATGCAAATGTCAAAATATTGGGGTGGGTTTTCACAAATTCTGTGAAACTTGATGCTCGTATAAAGACTCCTGGCATTTGCTATGGAAGTCTTTGTGTGAAAACTTTTGGCATGTTGTTCGCATTTGACATTGATGTCATTTCAGATAATACAGTCAGAGTGCTTCGCAACCTGATATTTTTAGACCTACCTGTGCATTTAAATTTACAGTAACCATTGCATTATTCATAATGCCTGAGACACACTGTTCTTAGAACTGTTACTGGTGATTAATTGATGTGTTGCTGCTTCCTCAAACTGTTCGTAATTACTTGATACAGATACCCAGTACTTGTTATTCTTGTAATCTTTGATGTTTTACCAGTTTTGTTGCATGCTATATCAGGAGAGAGAAGTGTGCCAGTATATTATGTAGGGCTTATTGCACAACTTTGTTCACTGTTATACACAGTTGTAACTGTTACACAATAAGATTTTGGTATAAATTTGTCTCTTCAGAGATTGAGACATTTTTATTATATCTTCAATTTAATCATGTCATCAGTCACAGAAGAAATTTCTTTCTTTTTCTTTTAGTGCCCAGTATGGATGAAAAGAAAAAGTAAGAGAAAAAGAATTTTGGAATTAATCAGGATTCTTTGGAAAGGTAAGAGGAAAAGATGAAAGGAGGAAGAGAATGTCACAGCTTTACTGTTTGAAGGAAGAAGCAGGTATCATAACCATCACTCCTCTAGATGTTGTTTCCCATATAAAAACTATAGGAAGCAGCAGCCAGACACATGCCTTGGGTAGGAACAGTTATCTTCTTTTCTCTTACGACATCATTTGTGGATTTATTGACTTCTTCTTTTTTTTTTTTTTGCCGCTGTCTCCCGCGTTTGTGAGGTAGCGCAAGGAAACAGAGGAAAGAAATGGCCCAACCCACCCCCATACACATGTATATACATACGTCCACACACGCAAATATACATACCTACACAGCTTTCCATGGTTTACCCCAGACGCTTCACATGCCCTGATTCAATCCACTGACAGCACGTCAACCCCGGTATACCACATCGATCCAATTCACTCTATTCCTTGCCCTCCTTTCACCCTCCTGCATGTTCAGGCCCCGATCACACAAAATCTTTTTCACTCCATCTTTCCACCTCCAATTTGGTCTCCCACTTCTCCTCGTTCCCTCCAACTCCGACACATATATCCTCTTGGTCAATCTTTCCTCACTCATTCTCTCCATGTGCCCAAACCATTTCAAAACACCCTCTTCTGCTCTCTCAACCACGCTCTTTTTATTTCCACACATCTCTGTTACTTACTCGATCAAACCACCTCACACCACATATTGTCCTCAAACATCTCATTTCCAGCACATCCGTCCTCCTGTGCACAACTCTATCCATAGCCCACGCCTCGCAACCATACAACATTGTTGGAACCACTATTCCTTCAAACATACCCATTTTTGTTTTCCGAGATAATGTTCTCGACTTCCACACATTCTTCAAGGCTCCCAGGATTTTCGCCCCCTCCCCCACCCTATGATCCACTTCCGCTTCCATGGTTCCATCCGCTGCCAGATCCACTCCTAGATATCTAAAACACTTTACTTCCTCCAGTTTTTCTCCATTCAAACTTACCTCCCAATTGACTTGACCCTCAACCCTACTGTACCTAATAACCTTGCTCTTATTCACATTTACTCTTAACTTTCCTCTTTCACACACTTTACCAAACTCAGTCACCAGCTTCTGCAGTTTCTCACATGAATCAGCCACCAGCGCTGTATCATCAGCGAACAACAACTGACTCACTTCCCATGCCCTCTCATCCCCAACACACTTCATACTTGCCCCTCTTTCCAAAACTCTTGCATTTACCTCCCTAACAACCCCATCCATAAACAAATTAAACAACCATGGAGACATCACACACCCCTGCCGCAAACCTACATTCACTGAGAACCAATCACTTTCCTCTCTTCCTACACGTACACATGCCTTACATCCTCGATAAAAACTTTTCACTGCTTCTAACAACTTGCCTCCCACACCATATATTCTTAATACCTTCCACAGAGCATCTCTATCAACTCTATCATATGCCTTCTCCAGATCAATAAATGCTACATACAAATCCATTTGCTTTTCTAAGTATTTCTCACATACATTCTTCAAAGCAAACACCTGATCCACACATCCTCTACCACTTCTGAAGCCACACTGCTCTTCCCCAATCTGATGCTCTGTACATGCCTTCACCCTCTCAATCAATACCCTCCCATATAATTTACCAGGAATACTCAACAAACTTATACTCTGTAATTTGAGCACTCACTCTTATCCCCTTTGCCTTTGTACAATGGCACTATGCACGCATTCCGCCAATCCTCAGGCACCTCACCATGAGTCATACATACATTAAATAACCTTACCAACTAGTCAATAATACAGTCACCCCCTTTTTTAATAAATTCCACTGCAATACCATCCAAACCTGCTGCCTTGCCGGCTTTCATCTTCCGCAAAACTTTTACTACCTCTTCTCTGTTTACCAAATCATTTTCCCTAACCCTCTCACTTTGCACACCACCTCGACCAAAACACCCTATATCTGCCACTCTATCATGAAACACATTCAACAAACCTTCAAAATACTCACTCCATCTCCTTCTCACATCACCACTACTTGTTATCACTTCTCCTGTACGAGGAAAATTATTGTGGTTATTGTGAGATGGGCAGTTTTGTAAAGGAAGAAATAGAAGTGTTGTTGAATTTTTACAAAAAGTGAAAATGTCTTGTGTGAGTGGTATTAGGACAGCTGCTCTAACTGTAAGTGCTTTATTCCACTAATGTTCTTAGCTTGTATATCATAGTCTACCTGTCACTTTCTTTTTTCCATATTTAATCTTTGAAGATGTGTATTTTCTTTAATATTATTTTTCAAGTTTTAAGTACTTCTGTTTTATTGTTTAGTTAACCCATAATCAAAAGTCTTGATAGAGGAATAAATTACATCCATCTCTTGCTTTATGAAGGGGTTGTTCTGCAAAAATCTCATGCTAGAGAAATTGTATATGGTGAACCAGTAAAGACACAGAGAAAAATGGGATGTTTTGGTGCACTTTCTACCACATCCACCCACATAGCAAGTTCTGACTGCGTAAAGAGATGCTCCTCTTATTAATCTTATGCCTGTCCTCATAATATCTTATTTGGACTGTCAGAAAAACATTTCTCTTTCTGGTCCAAATAATATCCATCCTTTTGTTCTGAAAGAGCGTGTCTCTGAACTTGCACTTGTGCTCACTCATCTGTTCTGTTTCTGCTTAAAAAGAGAACTTTTCCTTCTTGGAAGCGTGCGCTGGTACATCCCCACCTTAAATAGGGTGACTATTCTAACCCCTTGAACTACTGTCCTGTTGCTTTGACATTTAATATTTCCAAAGTCTTTGAATCCCTCCTCCAACTTCCATATCCTTAGACATCTTGAATCTGTCTTCTTTCAGTATGGCTTCCATAAGGGAAGCTCCACTGGTGATATTCTTTCCTGTCATAGTAATATCTGGTCATCATCCCCAAAAGATTTTTGGGACTCCTATGTAGGTACTCTTGACATAGTCAAAGCTTCTGATGGTTGTGGCATCAGGTCTCATCTTTAAGCTTCCCTCTTTTGGTTTCCCTCCCTCACTTTGCTCCCTCATATCTAGCTTCCTCTCTGGCCAATCTGTCTCTGAGGTTGTTGATGGATTAGCCTCCTCACTTTTCTCCATCAACAGTAGTGCTCCTCAATGCTCTATCCTATTCCCGATGCTAAACTCAAACTTTGACAGGATATCTTTATGGGGAGGACAAAATCCGGTTAAATTTAATGCCTCCATGATCCAGTTTCCACCCATCTCTCTATAGAAAACTCCTCACAACTTTACCCTCTCCCTTGACAGTTCTGTAATTCCCCCTCTTGACTTGCTGAACATATGTGTTATTACTGTAACATCCACTTTTTCTGGGAAACCCCACATTAGGAAAATAGCTAAGTCTGCCTTAAGAGAAACTGGGAATCCTGTTTAAATGTTCACTTTTCTTTTCTCTGAACAGTTGCTTCATTTCTAGAAAGGACTAACCTGTCCTTGTATGGAGGACTGCTCTCACATCTGGGGATGGTCTAGCTCTGCATCCTTGCTTAGCAGTTGAGTTGAAAGTGTTTCAACTTATATACTTCCCTAAGTCTAACTTCAAAATTCAACCTGCTTGCCCCACACTGCAATGTTGCTTCACTTTCCCTCTTCTGTAGGTATTACTTTGGTTTTTGCTCCCAAAAGCTGGCTGCTTGTGTGCCCCCACCACTAGCTGGACCACACAGTACTCAGCAAGCTGCTCAGTTGTATGATTACCGAGTGGGTGCTGGCAATTCAAGGGTGGGCTGTTTTGATAAGTGTCTCTTTCCATACACCTCAAAGCCTTGGAACTCTCTACCATCTCGTGCCTTTCTCAATGATTGTGACCTGGCCCATGTTAAAAGACAGGTTTCTCACTTCCTCCAATATCTGTAAATACTTTCTCTTGTCTCTTTTTCTTTTCCCTTTCATAATCTTCTCCAAATTTCTGTCAAGGCCTAGCCTTAATGTGGACTTTTGTTCTTGAGTGGAGTTTCCAGTGTTAAAGAAAGAAGAGAAAGTTTATAATAATTGCCTGCAATCCCCATCCCCCAGTCTTTCTATTATCTTGCGTTTCTTTTAGAACACGAGATAGGAACTGAACATAAAGTTGTTCTGACCTATCTAGTGAATTTCATCTCTAGCATCTCTTTTCAGGTTCTGCCATAGGAGTAATCTATCATACCTCATCATCTCTGAAGGCTTTTGTGTATGTAGTTACCCTTCATGTTTCAAAAGCTCTTGACAGGTTAAGGCATCAGAGCCTGACCTCCATGTATCCTTTTGGTTTCCCTTCCTCATTTTGCTTCATATTTAACTCCCTCTAAGTGGTGTCCCATAAGGATTTTCCTGTCTCCTATACTGTTCTTTTCATCAATGATTTCCTTTCCTGAGCAAGCAGCAGAATGCACTCATATGCAGATGACTCAGCACTGCATTCCTCCACTTGCTTCACATACACAAAATAATTCTCACAACTTTATGCGAACTATGTAAATTATGTATTGAATACTACTCTAAATCTTACTTGATACCATAATGGTGAGCAACAGCAGATACATCAGAACCACACTCAAGTTTGTTTAGTATTTTCACCTTTTTTCCTCAAGATGAGGGTCTTTCTTTTCATCTTGGTAGTTGCCTTTATAGTTGAGTACCTGTTGGACACTTGGGCATAGTGGTGACTGGTACATGTGGGAGCAAGTAATAAAACTGTATGAGTAGCAAACATGTTTTTACACTGTGGATGCTGGCAAAGAACTCTTGCCATGGTTAGGGTGGCTTGGGTGCTTTAGGCAATGGGGCATGTGCAGAGTGGCTGTGTTCAGCATGTTGTTTGCAATGTCACTTGGGTACACAACGTTATTAGTTGGGTGCACATTGTATTGCGATGATGCATAATATGATATGAAAATGGGAGAAATTTGGGTGCTCACAATGTACATATGAAAATGGGAGATATTTAGGTGCTCACAATGTACAAAAATTGAGGCATCAAATTGCACTATACTATGACCAATGTTATACCCGGGAATATATTGAAAAGGAACCAAACAGGAAAGATGTTAATGCTAGGCAAGTAAGTTAGAATGCTTATTCACTGTAACATTAGGAGAATAAAGAAATCTACATAGAGTGACTACAGAAACATTTAAAGGAGACTAAACTATTGGATGAAGACAATACCAGATGAGCCCAGAATAGATGATTACACCAGGGGAGGAGCCATCAATATAAAGAACATTATACTGTACAACAAGCAAGTTATATGATGAGTGGAGGAGTGGCAGTTGAGGGAGACAACAATAGGCAACTAACAGTTTGTGTGGTGAGGGCTAAGCAGAGTGACAGTGGCAAAATCTTGTAAGTGCATAATGAAAGGCAACAGTAAGATACAGCAGTTTGCTGAACTGGGACATAGGTCAATTGTAATAAGTGGCCTGGAGGAACACATAGCCACCACAGCCCAGCTGGTGTGGAACATCATGTGAATACCTTTCAAGAGTTTTTGTAAATTTCTCCACCATGCACCTCATAATGTTTCTAATGAGTGCAGTTGGTGTTGAATAGTGCTGGGCCCCAGATGTTCAGAGCATTTCTTCTTTGTGTGATTTTTGCATCTTTTGATTTTAGTGGTAATATTTTAGTCTTCCATACTTGTCATGCCAGAAGGGAATTGTTTTTTAATATAAGATTTGGACCATGTCTTTTACGAGTTTCTGGGTGTAAATGGTGATATACCTCTTCCACCTGCAGTCCACATAGGCCTGCATTCCTGAAACATCATTATTCCAAAGCTCTTCATATTGTTCATACTCAGTATGACTGTACATGTGTCTGTGTTGGATTCTGTGCAGCTAGTAATTTCTTCATTGACTGCACTGGAAATTTGGAACTTCCCCCTTTAAAAGGAACATTTTTTGTTGCCTATTAGAAAACTTTTTATATGTCACTTTGTAGGTTCTCAGTGTCTTCTACTGAGAGGATTCTTGCATTTTTTATTTGATGTCAAATATAAAGATGAGGAAGAGAAAAGGAAGCAAGCACAGGTCCCTGGGGGACTGAGCATTTTACCTAAGGAGAAACTGGAAATAGCATGATTTATGTGTGTCTATTGCACAGTTTTCCCCATTTTTGTATTCTATGTGATAAGATGCCATTGTCAGATTATCATGTGCTTACACAAAGTCTGTGTATATCATGTCAGCACTGTTTCTTTACCACTGTCTCTACAATCTTATCATAGTGGTGAGGCAGCTGATAGAAGTACGATCTTTCTGCTCTAAAACCATATTGTCAAGGGTTATGTAGATTATTTAATTCCCTAAAGTCTGTCATTTATGTTTTGGGCTCTCTTAAAGATTTTACTAATGTGCAATGTCATTGCTATTGATAAAAAAATTTGGAATTGCTCCCCTGTGAAGAAGGCAATTATAAGTCAGTTTGAAGTTCTCAGAGATGATGCCAGAATCAAAACTTTTTCTCCTGAGGATATTAGTGCTCATGCAAGGGATGTCTTACATTTATGTAGAAAGAAATGGATTCCAGGATATAGGTCCTGGGGCAGAATGTATGGGCATATTCTCACTGGTCTTCTCAAAATCCTCTGGTGAGGTTGTGAGATTTGCTGGAAGTGACAAGAGGATTTCTCTTTATGGAGAAGTTGGTTGGCTATATTATCTTTAAATTGCTTTTTTCTCATTCCTTTGGTAACCATCCTTTTATGTAATCTCTTGTCTTTTTGGTCAGCCAATGGAGTTGGTGGTCTTCAATTTGCATTTTGCACAAGAGCAAAAGTTTTTCTTATTTTCCTGATGGCCCTTTATTCCTCTTTCTTTTTCTGTTGGTTATATAACATTTTGAGCCTATAGTCTGTGTTTGTCAATTTGATTGACATCCTTTCTTTCCATTGCAGGAGCAGCTATGGCTTCTGCAGAGGTGAACAGTTATATGTAAATAAATCATACTGACCTCCTTGGTGTAGCAGTTAGTATTGCTGACCATGACACATTCACGGGCTACCTGTTGTTGAGTCCGCATAGATCTGAATATTGGTTGCAGCAGTCGGTCCACACTCAACCCACCTGTTCATTCTACCTTAGGGGCTGGTCGATGAAATGGGTGCAGGGCATAGGCTAGGGTATATGTATATGTAGCATAAATGAGATGGCCTTGATTAGGGCACTTAGTTACCCATGCTGTCTCAGCTACCATGAAAAAAAAAGATATTAAAAGAATAGTATCTTAAAGAACCATATATGTACAGTACTGAGCACTGTACTTATAGGACATAGGAAAAAGATAAAGTATTGTAATTGAAAGCACTGGGTTCCAGGTTAGTCACTACTTGAGATGTTTATTCCTAAGGCCCCTCCACTGATGTGTACTCCGGTTGGTTTAGGGAATAGATATATGAAAAGCTTAATGTCCATGTTGCTTTTCCCCTCACTTTAGCTGTTGGTGCTCTTTATTAGGTGCAGATTGATTTGTGCCAGTGTAATGGATTTTTTTTTTCTTGGTTGCCATTTCCCAAATTAGCAAGGTAACTCCAGGAACAGAGGAAGAAGAACTGCATCAGCTCACATCCATTCTTTGGCTGTCATGTGTAATGCACCAAAACCACAGCTCTGTGTCCACAACCAGGCTCCACAGACCCTTTTGTAGTTAACCCCTAGACGCTTCACATTGACAGCACGTCAACTCCAGTAAGTATACCACATTGTTTCAATTTATCCCGTGGATACCATTCACCCTCCTGTATGTTCAGGTCCAGATCACTCAAAGTCTTTTTCACTCAATCCTTCCATCTCGAGTTTGATCTTCCTGTTCTCCTTATTCCCCCCACTTCTAAAACATATGATTTTTTGGTCAACTTTTCCTCACTTACTCTCTCCATATATACAAATCATTTCAAGACAACCTCTTCTGCTCTCTCTCAACCACACTTATTATTACCACACCTCTGTCTTGCCCTCTTGTTACTTACTCGATCAAAACCACCTTACGCCACATTTAGTCCTCAAGCATTTAATTTCCGACACATCCTCCTAGATAATGTTTTCTCTTTCCATACATTCCTCGGTGTTCCAAAAACCTTAACCCCCTCACCCACCCTATGTCTCTCTTTCACTTCCATGGCTCCATTTGTTGCCATGTCCACCCCAGATATCTAAAACACTTTACTTCCTCCAATTTTTCTCCATTCATACTCACACCTCAGCTAATCTGTCCCTCCACCCTGCTAAACCTTGATAACTTTGCTTTTATTCACATTTACTCTCTACTTCCTCCTTTCATGCTCTTGCAAACTCAGTCACCAACTTCCACAGTTTTTCACTTGAATCTGACTAACTTCCCAGGCCCTCTCATCTCCTACATACTGCATTCACCTGCATTTACATACTCACATTTACCTCCCTCACCACCCCATCTATAAATGAATTGAACAACCATGGTGACATCACATACCCCAGCCACAGACCAACCTTCACTTGAACCATTCACTCTCCTCTCTTCCTACGTTTACACATGCCTTACACCCTTGATAAAGACTTCTCACTGCCTCTAGCACCTTTCCTCGCACTCTGTATATTCTTAAGATCTTCTAGAAGTCATCTCTATCAAACTATCATATGCCTTCTCCAGATCAATGAATGCCACAGACAGTTACATCTGTATGTGTGTCTTTTTTACATACATTCTTCAAAGCAAACACCTGATCCTCACATCCCCTTCCACTTTTGAAACCACACTGGTAAATGCAAGAGTCTTAGACAGAGGGGCGAGTTTACAGTCTGTAGGGGGTGAGAGGGACTTGGGAAATGAGTTAGTTGTTGTTTGGTGACGATACATCACTTGTGGCAAAAGATGGTAACTGAATTTGGAAAAGTGTAAGAAAGAAAGGTGAGAGTGAATGTGAATAAAAGTACGGCATCCGGTTCAACAGGGTTGAGGGTTAGTTGGGGTGTGAGTCTAAATGGAGAAAAACTTGAAGAAGTGAAGTATTTTATATATCTGGGAGTGGAACTGGCAGCGATGGAACCATGGAAGTGGAAGTGAGTCACAGGGTGGGGGAGGGGGCAAAGATTCTGGAAGTGCTCAGGAATGTGTTAGAGAGAGAACATTATCTGGTAGAGCAAAAATGGGTATGTTTGAAGGAATAGTGGTTCCAACAACATTATATGGTAACAAGGCATTGGCTATAGATAGGGATGTATGGAGGAGAGTGGATATGCTGGAAATGAAATGTTTGAGGACAATATGTGGTGTGATGTGGTTTGATCGAGTAAGTAATGAAAGGGTAAGAGAGATATATGGTAATGAAACATGTGTGGTTGAGAGAGCAGAATAGAATGTGGTGAAATATTTTGGACATATGGCAAAAATTAGTGAGGAAAGGTTGACAAAGTGGATATATGTATCAGAAGTGGAGGGAACAAGGAGAACCAGGAGACTAAACTGAAGATGGAAGGATGGAGTGAAAAAGATTTTGAGTGATTGGGGCCTGAACATGCAGGAGGGTGAAATGAGTTATGTGTGTTAAGTGTTGTCAGTTCTTATGTATGATGAGGAGAGATTGTATATTTGTGGACAGAATGCTAGTAGTCCACATATGGGTATGGCAGAAAGAAAAGACAGATACTTGGGTCAGAGAAGTGGAACTTGGATATCCACTGAAGTGATGGCTCACAACACAGGCGTCATTAACCTTACCACAACCTAGGATGGTAATACTGGTAATGTACCTCCCTAGTCATTAGCTGCCTATCAGCTACTACCTACAGAAAATTTGGTTAGGTTCAGATAAAGAGAAACTTTTATTGTAATACTTGTGCTGTTATATTTTTGGTGATAAGATTTAAGATAAGATATAAGATAAGGGGACCATCACTGTGTACATATATAAACTAAATGCATAAACATATGTAATTAGATATTCTCTGCCTCTAATTCAGAAAACGGTGCTCAAGTAAGAAAAAAGAGATTTATTGTTAATTCACCCATATTAATAAACAAGGTTTTGCTTTAGTAAATAATGCGAGAATAACACATATTTGTAATGTGCTTAGTGTAAAGGCATGCCTGAAAGGAAACCATCACATGTATACTGTGTGTTTTAGAGTAATAAAATTATGTAATGCATTATGCAAGTGCCCACTGTCTAACCGCCTGGTAGAAGACCAAGAAAACACTTTAGATATAGCTTTAGAATGAAGAAACAAATAATATATCATTATTCTTAAATTTTGGTGGTAAGAAAATTGCTTGTTCATTTACTCATGTAAAGTTTTTCCTGTGTGAATGATATATAGATGATACAAAAACAAGATATATTTGTGCATTGTGCTTAATGTATCATTGTGAAATCATGCCTGAAAAGATATTTTTAAGCGTACCTTTTGCTTTTATGAATACTGTATTGTGTGAAAGTGCATGTACAAAAAATGCATACTTATCATACATTTGCTGCCCACCTGTATTGTGCCTTGCTACTCATCACCCCAGCAGACCGGCACAGGGGAAAGAATTTACTTTTGGAGAATTTTCTCTACACAACGACTCAGAGTGGTGGGAATCATGAGCTTGGAAATTCCTCCTTTTTGAATTTCAGTTTCTAAAAGATAGAACAGGAGATACATGAGGAGTACTCATCCTCCTTGAAAGTCCAGGTTGGGGTATCTGAATGTGTGTGGATGTAACAAAAAGGGGAGAAAGAATTATACCTCTGGATTCCCTGTATATCATTGTAGGCAACTAAAGGGAACGGTAGGTTGGAAGCCACCCCCATACCTGTATTTCAATTTCTAGAACAGGGAACAGACAGAGGAGCTAGGAAGCAAGTGCTCGTTCTCCTTAAAGGCTCAGGCTGGGTTTTCTAAATGTATGTAGATGTAACCAAGATGAAAAGAGAAGAGAGATAGGTAATATGTTTGAGGAAAGAAACATGGATGTTCTGGCTCTGAGTGAAATAAATCTCAAGGGTAAAGCAGAAGAATGGTTTGAAAATTTGGTAAAGTCAGGGGTTGGTGAGAGGACAAGAGCTAAAGAAGGGGTAGCACTACATCTTGTAAGGAAGTAAATTCTGGACTAATGTAGGTAAAAGTGAAAGTGGATGGTAAGAGGTGGGTTGATTATGAGTGCTTATGCGTGTGGCCATTAGAAGAAAGATCAAGAGAGGCAAGTGTACTGGGAGAAGCTGAGTGAGTGTGTCAGCAGTTTTGATGTAAGACACCAAGTATTAGTGATAGCTGTTTTAAATGCACAGGTGCTTAATGTGGCAGTTTAGGGTATACTTGAGTTGCATAGGATATTCAGTGTTATGATTGGAAATGGTGAAGAGCTTGTGGAGTTCTATGCTGAAAAAGGACCGGTGACTGGGATTCCCTGGTTGAAAAAAGAGGGATATACACAAGTATATGTATGTCACCAGGCATTATTGAATGACATGTTAATTGATAAATGAGTAAAGAGGCTTTTGGATGTGAATGTGCTGAGAGGGGCAGCTGGTGAGATGCCTGATCGCTGTCTTGTGGAGGAAAGGGTGAAGATTTAAGGAGGTTTTCAAAAAGAGGAAACAATGTCAGGGTGGAGAGAGTGAGTGAGCTTGGTGAGGAGACTTGTGTGAAGAAATACCAGAAGAGATTGAGTGTAGAATGGCAGAAGGTGAGAGTAAATGAAACAACGAGAGTGGGGAGGCATGGGAGGTATTTAGAAAAGCAGTGATGGCATGCTAAGGTGGGAGGTGGGTAGATTAGAAAGGGTAGTGAGTGGTGGTATGAAGAAGTGATATTGCTTGTGAAAGAGAAATGAGAGGCATTTGGACATTAATTACAAGGAAGAAGTGCAAATGGTTGAGATATTTTTAAGAGAAAGTGGCAGGTCAAGAGGAAGGTGCAGGAATTGAAAAAGGAGGCAAATGAGAGTTTGAGTGAGCAAGTATCAGTAAATTTTAGGGTGATTAAAAATTGTTTTGGAAGAAGGTAAATAGAGAAAAGACGAAGATAACAAGTGGGAAAATCAGTGAAGGGGCAAAAGGAGAAGTGATAACAGGTAGTGATGAAGTAAGAAAGAGATTGAGTGAATATTTTTGAGGATTGTTAAATGTGTTTGATGGTAGGGTTACAGATGTACAGTGCTTTGTTTGGGGTGGTATGCTAAGTGAGAGAGTCATGAAGAATGGTTTGGTGAAGAGATAACAGGTGATGAAAGCCTTATGTAAGATGAAATGTGGCAAGGTATCTGGAAATGGTGATACTGATGTTGAATTTATTAAGAAAGGAGGCGACTGTGTTGTTAATTAGTAGGTAAGGATATCAAATGTATGTATTAATCATGGTGAAGTGTTTGAGGACTGTTGAAATGCATGTATATTGCCATTGTATGAAGGTATTTGGGTTAAAGTTTAGTGTTTAAACTAAAGAGTTGTAAGTTTTTGAGTATAGCTAGTGAGTTGTATGGGAGGGTAGTGATTGAGAGGGTGAAGGCATGTACAGAGCATCAGATTGGTATTAGTAGTGGAGGATATGTGGATGAAGTGTCTGCTCTCAAAAATGTCTGAAAAAATGTTTAAGATGGGAAATGGTGATCAAGCAAAAAAAATGTTTCAGAAGGAGCCAAGTGAGGATTGCTCATCTTGCTCAGTAGTTCTAGTTGGGTTTATAAATGTTTGTAGATGTACCAAATATGAGAAGAAAGGAGAAATAGGTTAGGTTAGGTTAGTTTTTAAGTAAACCATATGAATTGAAAATTGTGATAAAATCATTCCTTACTTTGTGTGGGGGTTATACTTTGTGAAAACCTTCCATAAAAGAAATCAAACTTAGCAAACCAATAAACACAAAGAAAATGAGATGTGTGCAGCAGCTTTGTGGTCAGCACTGGCAGATTCTATGTTAAATAAACATATCTAGCCATCCTTTACTTACTTGAAATGACTCTTGCTTATCTACATTGTCTTCTCTACATAAACACTTGTAAATCTTCATAGCTCTAGAGCTGAGTTAAAGGTTCCTAATACTGCTTTTCTTCATCTCATGCTGTGTAATGAGAGCATTTTCTCCATCTTCCCCATAAGTGGACTTCTAACCCTCATGGTTACCTTGGCCAACAGTGTAGTAAAGTGGATTGTAGATTAATCCATGTTGTAAGCATGCCCAGGTGCTGATGCTTCCTCACCAGCATCAGTGCATCATAAGATTTCTAGCTTCATTTCTAAGGTCAGAGATTCTCTTCCATTTAATTGATGGTTCTGGATTAGATGATGATACTTGGATGCCATTCTAACAAACGCAAACAGCAGGTTGTTGGAAAATCACATTAGCGGGTACACCTAAGTCATATAAGTAACACACAACATTGGTAAATGCAAGACTGACCAGGTGGTGGGAGTGTGGTGTGCTCCATCCCAGGACCCATGCTTACACCATCTGCTAATTCTTACTGGAGTTTTGGTGGACTTTCTATGACACTAATGCCCCTCACCAGCATCAGCATGCTGTAAGACTTCTAGCTTCATTTCTATTGTCAGAATGATTCCCTTCCTTTTACCTGCTGGTTCTGGGGCAGTAGGAGATGTTTAGATGTCATATCAACACACACAAGACTGCAGGAAAATCATATTAGCAGGAACGTGATGTGCCTACCCATGACCCATGCTTACTCCATCCACCTACCCTCACAAAAGTTTGGATGCACTTTCTATGGCACTAATGTTCTCTTGCCAGCATCAATATACGATTTCTAGCTTCATTTTTAAGGTCAGTAAGGCTCTCTTCCTTTTAACTGCTGGTTCTGAAGTAGAATATGTTGCTGGATGTTTGGATGCCATATAAGCAAATGCAAATACAGTGGGTTACAGGAAAATCACATTAGCAGGTATATCCAAATTGCATAAGTTACAGAGATCCACACACAATGGTAGTAACTGAGAAACTGACCCATGCATCAATCCTCACTGAAGTTTTAGTGCAATTTCTGCCACAAAAACCTGCATAGTAGTGACTCAACCAAATACTAAGAGGGGCTGGTAGAAAAATATGCCTCATAATAAAATGGCACATAGTTATTACGTATAAAGCAACGACTGGAGGGAATCTTACACTATTTGACCTATATGTAAATATTTACTGACAAGGAAATATTATATGTCAGCAAATAAGAACTAGTAAATGATCTTTTTCTACAAATTGGTGATGTCGTAAAAATTGTCGTGTTGTCTTTGAAGTCCTTCATAAATGCCACCTTAGACTCGCCCTTAGCCAGCTTCTTGCACAACTTAATTGCCTGTTCGAGGCTTAAAAACCTTCTAGTGCATCGTGTAAGACTTAGTTTTAAGGAGCTGTCGTGCTATTAACGAAAATGCTTGAAAAAGGGCCATTGTAAAGAATAATTATGCAGGATGCACAAAATACACCAATGTACCAGACCAGCGAACAACAATGCATATGAAAGAACATGGGAGATGGTAAACCATCACCAGCCTCAAATACTTGGTTTAAAAAGAGAGATATGCATAAGTATACGTATGTAAGAAGGAGAGATGGTCATAAAGCGTTATTGGATTACTTGTTAATTGATAGGCGCGTGAAAGAGAGACTTTTGGATGTTAATGTGCTGAGAGGTGAAACTGGAGGGATGTCTGGTCATTATCTCTCGGCGGCGAAGGTGAATATTTGGAGAGGTTTCAGAAGAGAGAATGTTGAGGTGAAGAGAGTGGTGAGAGTAAGTGAGCTTGGGAAAGAGACTTGTGTGAGGAAGTACCAGGAGAGACTGAGTGCAGAATGGAAAAAGGTGGAAACAAAGGACGTTAGGAGAGTGGGGGAGGAATGGGATGTATTTAGGAAAGCAGTGATGGCTTGCGCAAAAGATGATTGTGGCATGAGAAGCGTGGGAGGTGGGCAGATTAGAAAGGGTAGTGAGTGGTGGGATAACGAAGTAAGATTATTAGTGAAAGAGATTTTTACAGGGAAATAATGCAAATGAATGGGAGATGTGCAAAAGAAAGAGGCAGGACGTCAAGAGAAAGGTGCAAGAGGTGTAAAAAACGGCAAATGCGAGTTGGGGTGAGAAAGTATCATTTAATTTTAGGGAGAATAAAAAGATATTTTGGAAGGAGGTAAATAAAGTGCGTAAGACAAGAGAACAAATGGAAACATCGGTGAAGGGGGCTAATGGGAAGGTAATAACAAGTAGTGGTGATGTGAGAAGGAGATGAAGTCAGCATTTTGAATAATTAGTGTACATGGGATGTTGTTCAGTGTTGTAAATGGAAATGGTGAAGAGCTTGTATATCTATGTCCTGAAAAAGGACTGTTAATTTGGAATACCTGGTTTAAAAAGAGAGATATACATAAGCATACTTATGTGAGTAGGAGAGATGGCCAGAGAGCGTTATTGGATTATGTGTTAATTGATAGAAGCGCGAAAGAGAGACTTTTGGATGTTAATGTGCTGACAGGTGGAACTGGAGGGATGTCTGATCATCATGTTGTGGAGGCGAAGGTGAAGATATGAAGAGGTTTTCAGAAAAGAAGAGAGAGTATTGGGGTGAAGAGAATGGTGAGTAAGTGAGCTTGGGAAGGAGACTTGTGTGAGGAGTGAGGAAGTACAAGGAGAGACTGAGTACAGAATGGAAAAAGGTGAGAACAAAGGGCATAAGGATAGTGGGGGAGACATGGGATGATTTTAGGAAAGCAGTGATGGCTTGCGCAAAAGTTGCTTGTGGCATAAGAAACGTGGGAGGTAGGCAGATTAGAAAGGGTAGTGAGTGGTGGGATAACGAAGTAAGATTATTAGTGAAAGAGAAGAGAGAGGCATTTGGACGATTTTTGCGGGGAAATAATGCAAATGACTGGGAGATTTATAAAAGAAAGAGGCAGGAGGTCAAGAGAAAGGTGCAAGAGGTGAAAAAGAGGGCAAATAAGAATTGGGGTGAGAGAGTATCATTAAATTTTAGGGAGAATAAAAAGATGTTTTGGAAGGAGGTAAACAAAGTGTGTAAGACAAGGGAACAAATGGGAACATCAGTGAAGGGGGCTAATGGGGAGGCGATAACAAGTAGCGGTGATGTGAGAAGGAGATGGAGTGAGTATTTTCAAGATTTGTTTAATTTGTTTGATAATAGAGCGGCAGATATAGGGTGTTTTGGTCGAGGTAATGTGCAAAGTGAGAGGGTTAGGGAGAATGATTTGGTAAGTAGAGAAGAGGTAGTAAAAGCTTTACGGAAGATAAAATCCGGCAAAGCAGCGGGTTTGGATGCTATTGCAGTGGAATTTATTAAAAAAAGGGGGTGACTACGTTGTTAACTGGTTGGTAAGGTTATTTAAAGTATGTATGACTCATGGTGAGGTGCCTGAGTATTGGCGGAATGTTTGCATAGTGCCATTGTACTAAGGCAAAGGGATAAAAGTAAGTGCTCAAATTCCAGAGGTATAGGTTTGTTGAGTATTCCTGGGAAATTATATGGGTGGGTATTGATTGAGAGAGGTGAAGGCATGTACAGAACATCAGATTGGGGAAGAGCAGTGTGGTTTCAGAAGTGGTAGAGGATGTGTGGATCAGGTGTTTGCTTTGAAGAATGTATGTGAGAAATACTTAGAAATGCAAATGAATTTGTCATGACCATTTATGGATCTAGATAGGCATATGATAGAGTTGATAGAGATGCTCTGTGGAAGGTATTAAGAATATATGGTGCGGGAGGCAGGTTGTTAGAAGCAGTGAAAAGTTTTTATCGAGGATGTAAGGCATGTTTACGAGTAGGAAGAGAGGAAAGTGATTTGTTCTCAGTGAATGTTGGTTTGCAGCAGGGTTGAGTAATGTCTCCATGGTTGTTTAATTTCTTTATGGATGGGGTTGTTAGGGAAGTGAATGCAAGAGTTTTGGAAAGAGGGGCAAGTATGAAGTCTGTTGTGGATGAGAGAGCTTGGGAAGTGTCAGTTGTTGTTCGCTGATGATACAGCGCTGGTGGCTGATTCAAGTGAGAAACTGCAGAAGCTAGTGACTGAGTTTGGTAAAGTGTGTGAAAGAAGAAAGCTGAGAGTAAATGTGGATAAGAGCAAGGTTATTAGGTACAATAGGGTTGAGGGACAAGTCAATTGGGAGGTAAGTTTGAATGGAGAAAATTGGATGAAGTGAAGTGTTTTAGATATCTGGGAGTGGATTTGGCAGCTGATGGAACCATGGAAGCGGAGATGATTCATAGGGTGGGGAGGGGGCGAAAGTTCTGGGAGCGTTGAAAAATGTGTGGAAATCGAGAACGTTTTCTTGGAAAGGAAAGCAAAAATGGGTATGTTAGAAGGAATAGTGGTTCCAACAATGTTATATGTTGAGAGGCGTCGGCTATAGATAGAGTTACCCAGAGGAGGGTGGATGAGATGTTTGAGGACAATATGTGGTGTGACGTGGTTTGATCGTGTAAGTAATGAAAGGGTAAGAGAGATGTGTGGTAATAAAAAGAGTGTGGTTTAGAGAGCAGAAGAGGGTGTTTTGAAATGGTTTGGTCACATGGATTTAGGAGAATGATTTAGGAAAGATTGACCAAGAGGATATATGTGTCAGAGGTGGAGGGAACGAGAGAAGTGGGAGACCAAATTGGAGGTGGAAAGATGGAGTGAAAAAGATTTTGATTGATCGGGGCCTGAACATGCAGGAGGGTAAAAGGCGTGCATGGAATAGAGTGAATTGGAACAATATGGTATATCCGGGTCGACGTGCTGTCAATGGATTGAACCAGGGCATGTGAAGCGTTTGGGGTAAACCATGGAAAGTTTTGTGGGGCTTGTATGTGGAAAGGGAGCTTTGGTTTCAGTGCATTATACATGACAGCTAGAGACTGAGTGTGAAAGAATGTGGCCTTTCTTGTCTTTTCCTAGCCCTACCTTGCGCACATGCCGGGTTAGGGGGCTGTCATTTCATGCGTGGTGGGGTGGCGACGGGAAAGAATAAGGGCAGAGAGTATGAATTATATACATGTGTAAATAAAGTGCGTATGACAAGTGAGCAAATGGGAACTTCAGTGAAGGGGGCTAATGGGGAGGTGATAACAAGTAGTGGTGATGTGAGAAGGAGATAGAGTGAGTATTTTGAAGGTTTGTTGATTGTTGAATGTTTGATGATAGAGTGGCAGATATACCGTGTTTTGGTCGAGGTGGTGTGCAAAGTGAGAGGGTTAGGGAGAATGATTTGGTACACAGAGAAGAGGTGGTAAAAGCTTTGCGGAAGATGAAAGCCGGCAAGGCAGCAGGTTTGGATAGTATTGCAGTGGAATTTATTAAAAAAGGGGTTGACTGTATTGTTGACTGGTTGGTAAGGTTATTCAGTGTATGTATGATTCATGGTGAGTTACCTGAGGATTGGCGGAGTGCTAGCATAGTGCCATTGTACAAAGGCAAAGGGGATAAGAGTGAGTGCTCAAATTTCAGAGGTATAAGTTTGTTGAGTATTCCTGGTATATTATATGGGAGGGTATTGATTGAGAGGGTGAAGGCATGTACAGAGCATCAGATTGGGGAAGAGCAGTGTGGTTTCAGAAGTGGTAGAGGATGTGTGGATCAGGTGTTTGCTTTGAAGAATGTATGTGAGAAATACTTAGAAAAGCAAATGGATTTGTATGGACCATTTATGGATCTGGAGAAGGCATATGATAGAGTTGATAGAGATGCTCTGTGGAAGGTATTAAGAATATATGGCGTGGGAGGCAAGTTGTTAGAAGCAGTGAAAAGTTTTTATCGAGGATGTAAGGCATGTGTACGTGTAGGAAGAGAGGAAAGTGATTGGTTCTCAGTGAATGTAGGTTTGCGGCAGGGGTGTGTGATGTCTCCATGGTTGTTTAATTTGTTTATGGATGGGGTTGCTAGAGAGGTGAATGTAAGAGTTTTGGAAAGAGGGGCAAGTATGGAGTCTGTTGTGGATGAGAGAGCCTTGGAAGTGAGTCAGTTGTTGTTCGGTGATGATACAGCGCTGGTGGCTGATTCATGTAAGAAACTGCAGAAGCTGGTGACTGAGTTTGGTAAAGTGTGTGAAAGAAGAAAGTTAAGAGTAAATGTGAATAAGAGCAAGGTTATTAGGTACAGTAGGGTTGAGGGTCAAGTCAATTGGGAGGTAAGTTTGAATGGAGAAAAACTGGAGGAAGTAAAGTGTTTTAGATATCTGGGAGTGGATCTGGCAGCGGATGGAACCATGGAACCGGAAGTGAATCATAGGTTGGGGGAGGGGGCGAAAATTCTGGGAGCCTTGAAGAATGTTTGGAAGTCGAGAACATTATCTCTGAAAGCAAAATTGGGTATATTTGAAGGAATAGTTTTTCTAACAATGTTGTATGGCTGCGAGGCGTGGGCTATGGATAGAGTTGAGCGCAGGAGGGTGGATGTGCTGGAAATGAGATGTTTGAGGACAATGTGTGGTGTGAGGTGGTTTGATCGAGTAAGTAATGTAAGGGTAAGAGAGATGTGTAGAAATAAAAAGAGCGTGGTTGAGAGAGCAGAAGAGGGTATTTTGAAATGGTTTGGTCACATGGAGGGGATGAGTGAGGAAAGATTGACCAAGAGGATATATGTGTCAGAGGTTGAGGGAACGAGGAGAAGTGGGAGACCAAATTGGAGGTGGAAAGGTGGAGTGAAAAAGATTTTGAGTGATCGGTTCCTGAACATGCAGGAGGGTGAAAGGTGTGCAAGGAATAGAGTGAATTGGAACGGTGTGGTATACCGGGGTCGACGTGCTGTCAATGGATTGAACCAGGGCATGTGAAGCGTCTGGGGTAAACCATGAAAAGTTGTGTGGGGCCTGGATGTGGAAAGGGAGCTGTGGTTTCGGTGCATTATTACATGACAGCTAGAGACTGAGGGTGAACGAATGTGGCCTTTGTTGTCTTTTCCTAGCGCTACCTCGCTCACATGAGGTGGAGGGAGTTGTTATTCCATTTGTGGCGAGGTGGCGATGGGAGTAAATATAGGCAGACAATATGAATTATGTACATGTGTATATATGTATATGTCTGTGTGTGTATATATATGTGTACTTTGAGATGTATAGGTATATATATTTGCGTGTGCGGACGTGCATGTATATACATGTGTATGTGGGCGGGTTGGGCCATTCTTTCGTCTGTTTCCTTGCGCTACCTCGCTAACGTGGGAGACAGCGACAAAGCAAAATAAATTATATAAATATAGATATATATATTTGTCTGTGTGTCTGTATATATGTATACGTTGAGATGCATAGGTATGTACGTGTGCGTGTGTGGATTTGCATGTATATACATGTGTATGTGGGAGGGTTGGGCCTTTCTTTCATCTGTTTCCTTGCGCTACCTCGCTAACGCGGGAGACAGCGACAAAGTATAATAGAGAAATAAATAGGGGAGAAAGAATACTTCTCACCCATTCCTCACGTATCGTAGAAGGCGACTAAAGAGGACGGGAGCGAGGGGCTAGAAACCCTCCCCTCCTTGTATTTTAACTTTCTAAAAGGGAAACAGCAGAAGGAGTCACACGGAGAGTGCTCATCCTCCTCGAAGGCTAAGATTGGGGTGTCTAAATGTCTGTGGATGTAACCAAGATGAGAAAAAAAGGAGAGATAGGTAGTATGTTTGAGGAAAGGAACCTGGATGTTTTGGCTCTGAGTGAAATGAAGTTCGAGGGTAAAGGGGAAGCAGTGGTTCGGGAATGTCTTGGGAGTAAAGTCAGGGGTTAGTGAGAGGACATGAGAAAAGGAAGAAGGAGCACTACTCATGAAACAAAAGTGGTGGGAGTATGTGATAGAGTGTAAGAAAGTAAACTCTAGATTGATATGGGTGAAACTGAAGGTAGATGGAGAGAGATGGGTGATTATTGGTGCATATGCACCTGGGCATGAGAAGAAAGATCATGAGAGGCAAGTGTTTTGGGAGCAGCTGAGGGACTGTGTTAGTAGTTTTGATGCACAGAACCGGGTTATAGTGATGGGTGATTTGAATGAAAGGGTGAGTAATGTGGCAGTTGAGGGAATATTTAGTGTACATGAGGTGTTCAGTGTTGTAAAAGGAAATTATGAAGAGCTTCTAGATTTATGTGCTGGAAAAGGACTGGTGACTGGAAATACCTTGATTAAAAAGAGATATATACATAAGTATACGTATGTAAGTAGGAGAGATGGCCAGAGAGCGTTATTGGATTACGTGTTAATTGATAGGCACGTGAAAGAGAGACTTTTGGATGTTAATGTGCTGAGAGGTGCAACTGGAGGGATGTCTGATCATTATCTTGTGGAGGTAAAGGGGAAGATTTGTAGAGGTTTTCAGAAGAGAGAATGTTGGGGTGAAGAGAGTGGTGAGACTAAGTGAGCTTGGGAACGAGACTTGTGTGAGGAAGTACCAGGAGAGACTGAGTACAGAATAGAAAAAGGTGAGAACAAAGGACGTAAGCGGAGTGGGGGAAGAATGGGATGTATTTAGGGAAGCAGTGATGGCTTGTGCAAAAGATGCTTGTGGCATGAGAAGCGAGGGAGATGGGCAGATTAGAAGGGTATTGAGTGGTGGGATGAAGCAGTAAGATTACTAGTGAAAGAGAGAGAGAGGTATCTGGACGATTTTGGCAAAAAAATAATGCAAATTAGTGGGAGAGGCAGGAGGTCAAGAGAAAGGTGCAAGAGGTGAAAAAGAGGGCAAAATATAGTTGAGGTGAGAGAGTATCATTAAACTTTAAGGAGAATACAAAGATGTTTTGGAAGGAGGTAAACAAAGTGCATAAGACAAGGGAACAAATGGAATCTTCAGTGAAGGGGGGCAAGTGGGGAGGTGATAACAAGTTGTGGTGATGTGAGAAGGAGATGCAGTGAGTATTTTGAAGGTTTCTTGAATGTGTTTGATGATAGAGTGGCAGATATAGGGTGTTTTTGTCGAGGTGGTGTGCAAAGTGAGAGGTTTAGGAAGAATGATTTGGTAAACAGAGAAGAGGTCGTAAAAGGTTTGCGGAAGATGAAAGCCAGCAAGGCAGCAGGTTTGGATGGTAATGCAGTGGAATTTATTAAAAAATAGGTGACTGTATTGTTGACTGGTTGGTAAGGCTATTAAATGTGTGTGTATGACTCATGGTGAGGTGCTTAAGGATGGCGGAGTGCTTGCATAGTGCCATTGTACAGTATCATCATGTTAACATGTGCTCACTCCTGGGGACTGACCCAGGGCGCCCCACCTGGTCATCCAGGCTGTTGTTCTCTGCTCAGGTTCTAAACCTTGACCGCCAGATATTGACGGTAATTATGGGTAATTAATTTTACTTCATAGCTATTTTTTTCTCCTGAAGATAATAATGAGCTTTACCTCTAGCTGGAAATTTGGTTAATCTGAGGTGGGAATTTTACATTATTGTTGGATGAAGATACGAAGCTTAAATTTTGGGAGAAGTGCACTGTACGGTAAACGTTGATTTGTGGATGATTGACGTAGTGAACGATGTATCTGGAACGACAGAGAATTTCAGGCATTTTACTTGTTATGTTGGTCACTCATCATTATTGTTAATGTGAAGGTCAACAACATTCATATCAACAGAAACATAGAAGATGCAACGCTGGTTGAGAATGATTTATCACAGCGATCATGATGGCAACGCTGGCTAGTATGTTCACGTGAACACTGTCATGATGATGGCAACGCTGGCTGGTATGTTCATGTGAACACTGTCATGATGATGGCAACGCTAGCTAATATGTTCACATGAACACTGTGATGATGATGGCAACGCTGGCTGGTATGTTCATGTGAACACTGTCATGATGATGGCAACGCTAGCTAATATGTTCACATGAACACTGTGATGATGATGGCAACGCTGGCTGGTATGTTCACGTGAACACTGTGATGATGATGGCAACGCTGGCTGGTATGTTCACATGAACACTGTGATGATGATGGCAATGCTAGCTGGTATGTTCATGTGAACACTGTCATGATGATGGCAACGCTAACTAGTATGTTCACGTGAACACTGTCATGATGATGGCAACGCTAGCGAGTATGTTCACGTGAACACTGTCATGATTATGGCAACGCTAACTAGTATGTTCACGTGAACACTGTCATGGTGATGGCAACGCTAGCTAGTATGTTCACGTGAAAACTGTGATGATGACGGCAACGTTAGCTGGTATGTTCACGTGAACATTGACATGATGATGGCAACGCTAGCTAGTATGTTCACGTGAACACTGTGATGATGACGGCAACGTTAGCTGGTATGTTCACGTGAACACTGGCACGATGATGGCAACGCTAGCTAGTATGTTCACGTGAACACTGTCATGATGATGGCAACGCTAGCTAGTATGTTCACGTGAACACTGTTATGATGATGGCAACGCTAGCTAGTATGTTCACGTGAACACTGTGATGATGATGGCAACGTTAGCTGGTATGTTCACGTGAACACTGTGATGATGATGGAAACGCTAGCTGGTATGTTCACGTGAACATTGTGATGATGATGGCAACGCTAGCTGGTATGTTCACGTGAACATTGTCATGATGATGGCAACGCTGGCTGGTATATTCATGTGAACACTGTGATGATGATGGCAACGCTAGCTAGTATGTTCACGTGAACACTATGATGATGATGGCAACGCTAGCTAGTATGTTCACGTGAACACTGTGATGATGGTAACGCTAGCTAGTATGTTCACGTGAACACTGTGATGATGATGGCAACGCTAGCTGGTATGTTCACGTGAACACTGTGATGATGATGGCAACGCTAGCTGGTATGTTCACGTGAACACTGTCATGATGATGGCAACGCTGGCTGGTATGTTCACCTGAACACTGTCATGATGATGGCAATGCTAGTTAGTATGTTCACGTGAACTCTCTGATGATGATGGCAACGCTGGCTGGTATTTTCACGTGAACACTGTGATGATGATGGCAACGCTACATAGTATGTTCACGTGAACATTGAGATGATGATGGCAAGGCTAGCTAGTATGTTCACGTGAACATCATGATGATGATGGCAACGCTAGCTGGTATGTTCACGGAACACTATGATGATGATGGCAACGCTAGCTAGTATGTTCACGTGAACATTGTGATGATGATGGAAACGCTAGCTAGTATGTTCACGTGAACACTGTGATGATGATGGCAACGCTAGCTAGTATGTTCACGTGAACACTGTCATGATGATGGCAATGCTAGCTGGTATGTTCACGTGAACACTGTGATGATGATGGCAACGCTAGCTGGTATGATCACGTGAACACTGGCATAATGATGGCAACGCTAGCTAGTATGTTCACGTGAACATCGTGATGATGATGGCAACGCTAGCTGGTATGTTCACGTGAACACTATGATGATGATGGCAACGCTAGCTAGTATGTTCACATGAACACTGTGATGATGATGGCAACGCAAGCTGGTATGTTCACGTGAACACTGTGATGATGATGGCAACGCTAGCTGGTATGTTCACGTGAACACTGGCATGATGATGGCAACGCTAGCTGGTATGTTCACGTGAACACTGTCATGATGATGGCAACGCTGGCTGGTATGTTCACGTGAACACTGTCATGATGATGGCAATGCTAGTTGGTATGTTCACGTGAACATTGTCATGATGATGGCAATGCTAGCTAGTATGTTCACGTGAACACTGTGATGATGATGGCAACGCTAGCTAGTATGTTCACGTGAACACTGTGATGATGATGGCAACGCTAGCTAGTATGTTCACGTGAACATTTTCATGATGATGGCAACGCTGGCTGGTATGTTCACATGAACACTGTGATGATGATGGCAACGCTGGCTGGTATTTTCACGTGAACACTGTGATGATGATGGCAACGCTAGCTGGTATGTTCACGTGAACACTGTGATGATGATGGCAACGCTAGCTGGTATGTTCACGTGAACACTGGCATGATGATGGCAACGCTAGCTGGTATGTTCACGTGAACACTGTCATGATGATGGCAACGCTGGCTGGTATGTTCACGTGAACACTGTCATGATGATGGCAATGCTAGTTGGTATGTTCACGTGAACATTGTCATGATGATGGCAATGCTAGCTAGTATGTTCACGTGAACACTGTGATGATGATGGCAACGCTAGCTAGTATGTTCACGTGAACACTGTGATGATGATGGCAACGCTAGCTAGTATGTTCACGTGAACATTTTCATGATGATGGCAACGCTGGCTGGTATGTTCACATGAACACTGTGATGATGATGGCAACGCTGGCTGGTATTTTCACGTGAACACTGTGATGATGATGGCAACGCTAGCTAGTATGTTCACGTGAACACTGTGATGATGATGGCAACGCTAGCTAGTATGTTCACGTTAACATTGTCATGATGATGGCAACGCTGGCTGGTATGTTCACGTGAACATTGTCATGATGATGGCAACGCTGGCTGGTATGTTCACGTGAACACTGTCATGATGATGGCAACGCTAGCTAGTATGTTCACGTGAACATTGAGATGATGATGGCAACGCTAGCTAGTATGTTCACGTGAACATCGTGATGATGATGGCAACGCTAGCTGGTATGTTCACGTAAACACTATGATGATGATGGCAACACTAGCTAGTATGTTCACATGGACACTGTGATGATGATGGCAACGCTAGCTGGTATGTTCACGTGAACACTGTGATGATGATGGCAACGCTAGCTGGTATGTTCACGTGAACACTGGCATGATGATGGCTTCGCTAGCCGGTATGTTCACGTGAACACTCTCATGATGATGGCAACGCTGGCTGGTATGTTCACGTGAACACTGTCATGATGATGGCAATGCTAGTTGGTATGTTCACGTGAACAATCTGATGATGATGGCAACGCTGGCTGGTATTTTCACGTGAACACCGTGATGATGATGGCAACGCTGGCTGGTATGTTCGCGTGAACACTGTTATGATGATGGCGACGCTAGCTAGTATGTTCACGTGAACACCGTGATGATGATGGCAACGCTAGCTAGTATGTTCACGTGAACACTGTGATGATGATGACAACGCTAACTAGTATGTTCACGTGAACACTGGCATGATGATGGCAACGCTGGCTGGTATGTTCACGAGAACACTGGCATGATGATGGCAACGCAACTAGTATGTTCCCGTGAACACTGGCACGATGATGGCAACGCTAGCTAGTATGTTCATGTGAACACTATGATGATGATGGCAACGCTAGCTGGTATGTTCACGTGAACACTGTCATGATGATGGCAACGCTGGCTGGTATGGTCACGTGAACACTGTGATGATGATGGCAATGCTAGCTGGTATGTTCACGTGAACACTGTGATGATGATGGCAACGCTAGCTAGTATGTTCACGTGAACACTGTCATGATGATGGCAATGCTAGCTGGTATGTTCACGTGAACACTGTGATGATGATGGCAATGCTAGCTGGTATGTTCACGTGAACACTGTGATGATGATGGCAATGCTGGCTGGTATCTTCACGTGAACACTGTGATGATGATGGCAACGCTAGCTAGTATGTTCACGTGAACATTGGCATGATGATGGCAACGCTAGCTAGTACATTCACGTGAACACTGTGATGATGATGGGAACGCTAGTTGGTATGTTCACGTGAACACTGTGATGATGATGGCAACGCTAGCTAGTATGTACACGTGAACATTGTGATGATGGCAACGCTAGCTGGTATGTTTACGTGAACACTGTGATGATGATAGCAACGCTGGCTGGTATGTTCATGTGAACACTGTGATGATGATGGCAACGCTAGTAGTATGTTCACGTGAACACTGTGATGATGATGGCAACGCCAGCAAGTATGTTCACGTGAACAATGACATGATGATGGCAACGCTAGCTAGTATGTTCACATGAACACAGTGATGATGATGGCAACGCTGGCTGGTATGTTCGCGCGAACACTGTGATGATGATGGCAACGCTAGCTAGTATGTTCACGTGAACACTGTAATGATGATGGCAACGGTAGCTAGTATGTTCACGTGAACACAGTGATGATGATGGCAACGCTAACTAGTATGTTCACGTGAACACAGTGATGATGATGGCAACGCTAACTAGTATGTTCACGTGAACACAGTGATGATGATGGCAACGCTAACTAGTATGTTCACGTGAACACAGTGATGATGATGGCAACGCTAACTAGTATGTTCACGTGAACACAGTGATGATGATGGCAACGCTAACTAGTATGTTCACGTGAACACTGTGATGATGATGGTAAAGCGTGTGTGTGTGTGTGTGTGTGTGTGTGTGTGTGTGTGTGTGTGTGTGTGTGCTCCTATAAAACAACCAATGATTCTAACAACGTGACACAAGACACTAACACATCATACCCAGCGCTTGGATATGAACCCTTGGAATGCACTGGCGGCACAACGCACCATCTGATGGTGGTGTAAATCACCACCTGGCTCTTACTAGCCCATATAATGCTTACCCTCTTCCCATGATAACAAGGCTTCCATAGATAACTGATGTTCTCTGGACACTTCCCGTTCATTTTGTTATCTCTCTCGGATGGTTGTCAATCGTTTGTCTTCTTCCTTACCCTGAACATCGTATCCAGTTTCCATTTTCCTATCGTAACTCACCTTCTTGAGTCCCACAATTCCCCTTCTTGTTTACATAATAAGTTTATGATACGCTCGTTGTCTGTCTTGGACAATCACTTGTTTACCAAATGGCTTCCTAGCTACGTCTCTTCGTTGTATATCAACTGACATATTTCTTACTTGTATCTCTCGTGATGATGTGACTATTACACGAAAGTGCACTTGGGAACTTATCGTGTTTCATTTTCTCCGTGGACTTATAGTAATATGTAGAGAGAGAGAGAGAGAGAGAGAGAGAGAGAGAGAGAGAGAGAGAGAGAGAGAGAGAGAGAGAGAGAGAGAGAGAGAGAGAGAGAGAGAGAGAGAGAGAGAGAGATCACAAATGAAAAATACATAGAAAATTCCATAACATGTAATATAAATGAAGCGCTTAATCTTTATAGTGTCTCACATAAAACATGATAATATTTAGCATAAAACCCTCCTCCATGTACTTACCATCCCTCATCTCTCTCACATTTAGCATTATGTTATTACCTGGTGATATACCTCTGGCCTGGTCCTCGAAGAAAGGTACGACTGCTGTAAGCGCATTGCTGACTGACAATCGTAACTAGAGCGTGAGTGAATATGTATATATACAATAAACAAAATCTCAACATTAAAAAGAAAGTAATCTTCTGCAGTCATATTATGGCTTGTAAACCTCGCAGTTAAATGTTTCAGTCACTGAGGATATTCTTCGAGAAATGTCAGCCGACCTCTTAAGACACTCAGAGAAATTCAGGTTCGAGTGATTTAAAGTCTGGCTAATCTTTTGGCTAATCTTTTCCTGTAAAAGACTCTTACCGTTGAGACCCGTTATTAACTCTGTGTTTCACCACTTTTTCTTTGCCTCTTTTAGAGACATTTGTTTTTCATATATTCTCTTTATGTATCTAGTATGTATACATCGTTATACCTGCTGAGACTTAGCTTCTTCTTTGCGAACTTTACATCTGAGCTCCGGTCTGTAATGTCCTTCGGTTTTGATTGCATTACATTAACATTTTAGCCAATATTCACATATTTCTTTCCCTTAGATTTTAAACAGCCTATATAATGCTTTGTTCCTTGTTGGATGTGATTAAAGCTTTCACATTCTCTATTGGTTATGATTTAGCTGATGATGGTACAATAATTCAGAATGGTATTTGTCAAGTTTTAAGGAAAAAGGTAAATGTTCAGTAAGGCAATCTGAATGTCATGTATTTGCTTTCAACAAAATTCAGATGAACTTATCAACAGCTTGGTGGGTTGCCAGGGAAGGGTTCTATATAATGGATATCATCAACCACTGTATTCTGAGCGACTGTCTTGCTGCCCAAGAACTTTACTGTTGTTTTCATGATTTTTTTTCACTTACTGTACAGGACTCTTTATGATCTCCTACATTATCATTCTGAGGTTACCACTATGATGAATGTACATTATCATTCTGAGGTTACCACTATGATGAATGTACATTATCATTCTGAGGTTACCACTATGATGAATGTACATTACTTCTCTGTTCATCTTCATCTCATGACCACTTTCTTGAAAGCGTCCCGGACACACTCTCTAGTACCCCTTTACAGGACCTGTAACTCCAAGGCTACGCTACTTCCAGTAGCAGGGAAATGCTGGACTGTTCAGTAAGGATAGTGGTAACAAAGTATATATATATATATATATATATATATATATATATATATATATATATATATATATATATATATATATATATATATATATATATATATATATATATATATATATATATGTATATATATATATATATATATATATATATATATATATATATATATATATATATATATATATATATATATATATATATATATATATATATATATATATATATATATATATATATATATATATATATATATATATATATATATATATATATATGTATATATATATATATATATATATATGTATATATATATATATACATATATATATATATATATATATATATATATATATATATATATATATATATATATATATATATATATATATATATATATATATATATATATATATATATATATATATATATATATATATATATATATATATATATATATATATATATATATATATATATATATATATATGGAATGAACTTGGAGGAAGTGGAACATTTTAGATACCTAGAAGTGGCTATATCAGAGAATGCAACCATGGGAGCTGAAGTGAACGATAGGGTGAAGCAGGTAAAGGACTTGGGTGAATTGAGAAATGTGTGGAAAGAGAGGTCACTATCTTTCAGAGTAAAGATGAGTGTGTTTGATGGTATAGTAACCCAGTTAGTGCCGTATAGTTGCAAGGCATGGGCATTAGACAAAAATATGGATAGGATGAATGTTTTAGAATTGAAATGTTTGAGGATGATAAGTGGTGTGAGAAGGGTTGGTCACATAAGAAATGATAGGGTAAGAGAGAGATGTAGTATTAAGAGAACTGAAGATGTAGTACTATGAGAACTGAAGAGGATGACTAAGTGGGTTTACATGTCAGAATTGGAAGGAACAAGGAAAAGAGAAAACTAAGCAGGAGGTGGAAGAATAGATTGAAAGATGCATTGGAGGCTTGGGGCTTGAATACGCAGAAGGATGCAAGGCATGCTATCGGTAGAGCAATGTGATTTACAGGGATCAACGTGATGTCGGGAAGCTGAACCAGGGCATGGGAAGTAGTCAGGGTAAGCCAAGGAAAGGTCTGCAGGGCTTGGTTGTGGATAGAGGCCTCTGGTTTCAGTGCATTATGCATGATGGCCAGAGAGTGGATATGTGTGCAGGAGCCATTTTTTCATCTGTTCCTTGCATACTTTGTTATTGCAGGAAATGGTGAATGTCCATGAACAAAATTTATGAAAAGAGAAAATTCTCATAGACTTTGAAAATATTTAGACAATTTTTTCCAGCTTGTTACAAGTTGAAGCACTTCATCATAAGTCTGTGCATTATACTCCAATTCTAAAGTGCCATAAGGTCTTGAGGCCTTCAGATATTCAAATCTTGTTTAATTCCACAGTGCATTATGTATGTAAATATATAAGAAACTGATTTCCTTTTTTTTACATTGATTTTTAGACTATTTTATTTTTAGACTATTTTATTTTCTCAAACTTCCTTATGGTATCTTACGAAAAAGAACTACTTCATATTTTTGGAATGTGTTACATCATATTCAAAATGGCATTTTATGCTAATTTCAACACATGATAGACTTTAAATGTTTCTCCCTCAAATCATATAAATAAATGATTTTTTCACTCGTAGTCACACTTTTTTACATTTATCTTATTTCATATTTTACAGTTTTTTGCATATTACAGTTATCTGCTTTCTTGCCAAAGTGCAGTGGATCACAGTTCTCCAACTACAGTGGTCCTTTTCTTCTCAGACAACCCAGTCATCAGTGCCCAAATTGTTACACAACAATCATAAAAGTTTTCCTCAGTAATTTGATGAGAGGGAAATATAGTGTCCTCCCCTTACATGCCATGCACATTGAAGTTAGGGTGAAAATAATTGTATCATTTTTTAAATGACATGAGAAGAGTTCCAGTATGGATTATTAGGTTTCGTAGATATTTTTTTATTAAGGGAGCGGGGGGCTGGAAATCCTCCCCTCTCAATTTTTTTTTTTTTTCCAAAAGAAGGAACAGCGAAGGGGGCCAGGTGAGGATATTCCCTCAAAGGCCCTGTCCTCTGTTCTTAACGCTACCTCGCTAATGCGGGAAATGGCGAATAGTATGAAAGAAAAGAAAAGAAATATATATATATAAATATATATATATAAATAAATATATATACATATATATATATATATATATATATATATATATATATATATATATATATATATATATATATATATATATATATATATATATATATATATATATATATATATATTATCCCTGGGGATAGGGGATTAAGAATACTTCCCACGTATTCCCTGCGTGTCGTAGAAGGCGACTAAAACGGGAGGGATCGGGAGGCTGGAAATCCTCCCCTCTCGTTTTTTTTTTTTTTCAATTTTCCAAAAGAAGGAACAGAGGGGGAGCCAGGTGAGGATATTCCACAAAGGCCCAGTCCTCTGTTCTTAACGCTACCTTGTTAACGCGGGAAATGGCGAATAGTTTAAAAGAAAAAAGAAAAGATATATATATATATAAATGTATATATATGTATATATATATATATATATATATATATATATATATATATATATATATATATATATATATATATATATATATATAAATATATATCTTGTGGAGGCTACGGTGAAGATTAGTATGGGTTTTCAGAAAAGAGGAGTGAATGTTGGGGTGAAGAAGGTGGTGAGAGTAAGTGAGCTTGGGAAGGAGACCTGTGTGGGGAAGTACCAGGAGAGACTGTGTACAGAATGGAAAAAGGTGAGAACAATGGAAGTAAGGGGAGTGGGGGAGGAATGGGATGTATTTAGGGAATCAGTGATGGATTGCGCAAAAGATGCTTGTGGCATGAGAAGAGTGGGAGGTGGGTTGTTTAGAAAGGGTAGTGAGTGGTGGGATGAAGAAGTAAGAGTATTAGTGAAAGAGAAGAGAGAGGCATTTGGACGATGTTTGCAGGGAAAAAATGCAATTGAGTGGGAGAAGTATAAAAGAAAGAGACAGGAGGTCAAGAGAAAGGTGCAAGAGGTGAAAAAAAGGGCAAATGAGAGTTGGGGTGAGAGACTATCAGTAAATTTTAGGGAGAATAAAAAGATGTTCTGGAAGGAGGTAAATAGGGTGCGTAAGACAAGGGAGCAAATGGGAACTTCAGTGAAGGGCGTAAATGGGGAGGTGAAAACAAGTAGCGGTGATGTGAGAAGGAGATGGAATGAGTATTTTGAAGGTTTGTTGAATGTGTCTGATGACAGAGTGGCAGATATAGGGTGTTTTGGTCGAGGTGGTGTGCAAAGTGAGAGGGTTAGGGAAAATGATTTGGTAAACAGAGAAGAGGTAGTAAAAGCTTTGCGGAAGATGAAAGCCGGCAAGGCAGCAGGTTTGGATGGTATT
>NC_092237.1:37895438-37935972 GCF_036320965.1 Panulirus ornatus
TGAACATGCAGGAGGGTGAAAGGAGGGCAAGGAATAGAGTGAATTGGAGCGATGTGGTATCCTCTCCATGTGCCCAAACCACTTCAAAACACCCTCTTCTGCTCTCTCAACCACGCTCTTTTTATTTCCACACATCTCTCTTACCCTTACGTTACTCACTCGATCAAACCACCTCACACCACACATTGTCCTCAAACATCTCATTTCCAGCACATCCATCCTCCTGCGCACAACTCTATCCATAGCCCACGCCTCGCAACCATACAACATTGTTGGAACCACTATTCCTTCAAACATACCCATTTTTGCTTTCCGAGATAATGTTCTTGACTTCCACACATTCTTCAAGGCCCCCAGAATTTTCGCCCCCTCCCCCACCCTATGATTCACTTCCGCTTCCATGGTTCCATCCGCTGCCAGATCCACTCCCAGATATCTAAAACACTTCACTTCCTCCAGTTTTTCTCCATTCAAACTCACCTCCCAATTGACTTGACCCTCAACCCTACTGTACCTAATAACCTTGCTCTTATTCACATTTACTCTTAACTTTCTTCTTCCACACACTTAACAAACTCAGTCACCAGCTTCTACAGTTTCTCACATGAATCAGCCATCAGCTCTGTATCATCAGCGAACAACAACTGACTCACTTCCCAAGCTCTCTCATCCCCAACAGACTTCATACTTGCCCCTCTTTCCAAAACTCTTGCATTTACCTCCCTAATAACCCCATCCATAAACAAATTAAACAACCATGGAGACATCACACACCCCTGCCGCAAACCTACATTCACTGAGAACCAATCACTTTCCTCTCTTCCTACACGTACACATGCCTTACATCCTCGATAAAAACTTTTCACTGCTTCTAACAACTTTCCTCCCACACCATATATTCTTAATACCTTCCACAGAGCATCTCTATCAACTCTATCATATGCCTTCTCCAGATCCATAAATGCTACATACAAATCCATTTGCTTTTCTAAGTATTTCTCACATACATTCTTCAAAGCAAACACCTGATCCACACATCCTCTACCACTTCTGAAACCACACTGCTCTTCCCCAATCTGATGCTCTGTACATGCCTTCACCCTCTCAATCAATACCCTCCCATATAATTTACCAGGAATACTCAACAAACTTATACCTCTGTAATTTGAGCACTCACTCTTATCCCCTTTGCCTTTGTACAATGGCACTATGCACGCATTCCGCCAATCCTCAGGCACCTCACCATGAGTCATACATACATTAAATAACCTTACCAACCAGTCAACAATACAGTCACCCACTTTTTTAATAAATTCCACTGCAATACCATCCAAACCCGCTGCCTTGCCGGCTTTCATCTTCCGCAAAGCTTTCACTACCTCTTCTCTGTTTACCAAATCATTTTCCCTAACCCTCTCACTTTGTACACCACCTCGACCAAAACACCCTATATCTGCCACTCTATCATCAAACACATTCAACAAACCTTCAAAATACTCACTCCATCTCCTTCTCACATCACCACTACTTGTTATCACCTCCCCATTTGCGCCCTTCACTGATGTTCCCATTTGCTCCCTTGTCTTACGCGCTTTATTTACCTCCTTCCAGAACATCTTTTTATTCTCCCTAAAATTTAATGATACTCTCTCACCCCAACTCTCATTTGCCCTTTTTTTCACCTTTTTTACCTTTCTCTTGACCTCCTGTCTCTTTCTTTTATACATCTTCCACTCAATTGCATTTTTTCCCTGCAAAAATCGTCCAAATGCCTCTCTCTTCTCTTTCACTAATACTCTTACTTCTTCATCCCACCACTCACTACCCTTTCTAATCAACCCACCTCCCACTCTTCTCATGCCACAAGCATCTTTTGCGCAATCCATCACTGATTCCCTAAATACATCCCATTCCTCCCCCACTACCCTTGCTTCCATTGTTCTCACCTTTTTCCATTCTGTACTCAGTCTCTCCTGGTACTTCCTCACACAGGTCTCCTTCTCAAGCTCACTTACTCTCACCACCTTCTTCACCCCAACATTCACTCTTCTTTTCTGAAAACCCATACAAATCTTCACCTTAGCCTCCACAAGATAATAATCAGACATCCCTCCAGTTGCACCTCTCAGCACATTGACATCCAAAAGTCTCTCTTTCGCACGCCTGTCAATTAACACGTAATCCAATAACGCTCTCTGGCCATCTCTCCTACTTACATAAGTATACTTATGTATATCTCGCTTTTTAAACCAGGTATTCCCAATCATCAGTCCTTTTTCAGCACATAAATCTACAAGCTCTTCACCATTTCCATTTACAACACTGAACACCCCATGTATACCAATTATTCCCTCAACTGCCACATTACTCACCTTTGCATTCAAATCACCCATCACTATAACCCAGTCTCGTGCTGCTCCCAAAACACTTGCCTCTCTTGATCTTTCTTCTCATGCCCAGGTGCATATGCACCAATAATCACCCACCTCTCTCCATCAACTTTCAGTTTTACCCATATTAATCGAGAATTTACTTTCTTACACTCTATCACATACTCCCACAACTCCTGTTTCAGGAGTATTGCTACTCCTTCCCTTGCTCTTGTCCTCTCACTAACCCCTGACTTTACTCTCCAGACATTCCCAAACCACTCTTCCCCTTTACCCTTGAGCTTCGTTTCACTCAGAGCCAAAACATCCAGGTTCCTTTCCTCAAACATACTACCTATCTCTCCTTTCTTCACATCTTGGTTACATCCACACACATTTAGGCACCCCACTCTGAGCCTTCGAGGAGGATGAGCACTCCCCGCGTGACTCCTTCTTCTGTTTCCCATTTTAGAAAGTTAATACAAGGAGGGGAGGATTTCTGGCCCCCCGCTCCCGTCCCCTCTAGTCGCTTTCTACGACACGCGAGGAATACGTGGGAAGTATTCTTTCACCCCTATCCCCAGGGATAATATACACATATATATACATATACACATACACACACATACACATACATACGCACATATACACACACACACACACCTACATATATATACATATGAAAAATGTAAGAAACAATTTAGAAAACTGAAACTTCTAGCTTGAAATGAATGAAAAAAAAATGAATGTCACATAATGGTTCAACCTCTGGCTATGGAAAAAAGGAAATGTATAATTTATTTACACAAACGTCAATAGCAGTTCTCATCAAATTAACCACTGTATCAATAAGCTTCAATGTCTAAGTTACATTTTTCTCCAATTTCACTATTTTCCTTCACATTTTCAATTGTGTCTGAAGGTTCTACTTTAAGAGTGATTGTTTTTCCAGTAAGGGTCTTATATATATATATATATATATATATATATATATATATATATATATATATATATATATATATATATATATATATATATATATATATATATATATATATATATATATTTATTTATTTATTTATTATACTTTGTCGCTGTCTCCCGCGTTTGCGAGGTAGCGCAAGGAAACAGACGAAAGAAATGGCCCAACCCCCCCCCCCCCCCATACACGTGTATATACATACGTCCACACACGCAAATATACATACCTACACAGCTTTCCATGGTTTACCCCAGACGCTTCACATGCCCTGATTCAATCCACTGACAGCACGTCAACCCCGGTATACCACATCGCTCCAATTCACTCTATTCCTTGCCCTCCTTTCACCCTCCTGCATGTTCAGGCCCCGATCACACAAAATCTTTTTCACTCCATCTTTCCACCTCCAATTTGGTCTCCCTCTTCTCCTTGTTCCCTCCACCTCCGACACATATATCCTCTTGGTCAATCTTTCCTCACTCATCCTCTCCATGTGCCCAAACCACTTCAAAACACCCTCTTCTGCTCTCTCAACCACGCTCTTTTTATTTCCACACATCTCTCTTACCCTTACGTTACTCACTCGATCAAACCACCTCACACCACACATTGTCCTCAAACATCTCATTTCCAGCACATCCATCCTCTTGCGCACAACTCTATCCATAGCCCACGCCTCGCAACCATACAACATTGTTGGAACCACTATTCCTTCAAACATACCCATTTTTGCTTTCCGAGATAATGTTCTCGACTTCCACACATTCTTCAAGGCCCCCAGGATTTTCGCCCCCTCCCCCACCCTATGATCCACTTCCGCTTCCATGGTTCCATCCGCTGACAGATCCACTCCCAGATATCTAAAACACTTCACTTCCTCCAGTTTTTCTCCATTCAAACTCACCTCCCAATTGACTTGACCCTCAACCCTACTGTACCTAATAACCTTGCTCTTATTCACATTTACTCTTAACTTTCTTCTTCCACACACTTTTCCAAACTCAGTCACCAGCTTCTGCAGTTTCTCACATGAATCAGCCACCAGCGCTGTATCATCAGCGAACAACAACTGACTCACTTCCCAAGCTCTCTCATCCCCAACAGACTTCATACTTGCCCCTCTTTCCAAAACTCTTGCAATTACCTCCCTAACAACGCCATCCATAAACAAATTAAACAACCATGGAGACATCACACACCCCTGCCGCAAACCTACATTCACTGAGAACCAATCACTTTCCTCTCTTCCTACACGTACACATGCCTTACATCCTCGATAAAAACTTTTCACTGCTTCTAGCAACTTTCCTCCTACACCATATATTCTTAATACCTTCCACAGAGCATCTCTATCAACTCTATCATATGCCTTCTCCAGATCCATAAATGCTACATACAAATCCATTTGCTTTTCTAAGTATTTCTCACATACATTCTTCAAAGCAAACACCTGATCCACACATCCTCTACCACTTCTGAAACCACACTGCTCTTCCCCAATCTGATGCTCTGTACATGCCTTCACCCTCTCAATCAATACCCTCCCATATAATTTACCAGGAATACTCAACAAACTTATACCTCTGTAATTTGAGCACTCACTCTTATCCCCTTTGCCTTTGTACAATGGCACTATGCACGCATTCCGCCAATCCTCAGGCACCTCACCTTGAGTCATACATACATTAAATAACCTTACCAACCAGTCAACAATACAGTCACCCCCTTTTTTAATAAATTCCACTGCAATACCATCCAAACCCGCTGCCTTGCCGGCTTTCATCTTCCGCAAAGCTTTCACTACCTCTTCTCTGTTTACCAAATCATTTTCCCTAACCCTCTCACTTTGCACACCACCTCGACCAAAACACCCTATATCTGCCACTCTATCATCAAACACATTTCTACAAACCTTCAAAATACTCACTCCATCTCCTTCTCACATCACCACTACTTGTTATCACCTCCCCACTTCCGCCCTTCAACGAAGTTCCCATTTGCTCCCTTGTCTTACGCACTTTATATATATATATATATATATATATATATATATATATATATATATATATATATATATATATATATATATATATATATATATATATATATATATATATATATAAATATATATATATATATATATATATATATATATATATATATATATATATATATATATATATATATATATATATATATATATATATATATATATATATATATATATATATATATATATATATATATATATATATATATATATATATATATATATATATATATATATATATATATATATATATTTGACTCGTAGTGAGGTGCCGTAAGATTTCCGGAATCTTTGCACAGTGCCATTGTACAAGGGGAAAGGGATAAAGGCGAGTGCTCAAATTAGAGGAGTGTGAGTTTGTTGAGTGCTCCTGGGAAGTTGTGTGGTAGGGTGTTGGTTGAGCGGTTGAAGGCATGTTCAGAGCGTAGGATTGAAGAGCGGTGTGGTTTCAGAAGTGGTGAAGGATGTTTGGATCAGGTGTTTGCTTTGAGGAATGTGTGTGGGAAATGCTTGGAAAGGCAGATGTATTTGTATGTAGCATTTATGGATCTGGAGAAGGCATGTGGTGGAGTTGATGAAGGTGCTCTGTGGAGGGTGTTGGGAGTCTATGGTGTGGGAGGCAAGTTGTTAGAAGCAGTGAAAAGTTTTTGTCGAGGATGTGGGATGTGTGTACGTGTAGCAAGAGAGAAAAGTGATTGGTTTTCAGTGAATGTTGGTTTGCGGCAGGGGTGTGTGATGTCTCCATTGTTGTTTAATTTGTTTGTCGACGGGGTTGTTAGGGAGGTGAATGCAAGAGTTTTGGAGAGAGGGGCAGGTATGCAGTCTGTTGCGGATGAGAGAGCTTGGGAAGTGAGTCAGTTGTTGTTCGCTGATGATACAGCGCTGGTGGCTGATTCGGGTGAGAAACTGCAGAAGCTGGTGACTGAGTTTGGTAAAGTGTGTGAAAGAAGAAAGCTGGGAGTAGATGTGGATGGGAGCAAGGTTGTTGGGGGGCAGTGGGGCTGAGGGCCAAGTCAATTGGTGGGTGGGTTTGAATGGAGAAAAACTGGTGGAAGTGAGGTGTTTTAGATATCTATGAGTGGATTTAGCAGTGGATAGAACCATAGAAGCGGAAGTGAATCATAGGGTGGGGGAGGGGGCGAACGTTCTGAGTGTGTTGAAAAATGTGTGGTAGTCGAGAACGTTATCTTGGAAAGCAAAATGGGTATGTTTGAAGGAATAGTGGTTCCAACAATGATATATGGTTGCGAGGCGTGGGCTATAGAGTTGTGCGGAGGAAGGTGGATGTGCTGGAGGTGAGATATTTGAGGACAATATGTGGTGTGAGGTGGTTTGATCGAATAAGTAATGAAAGTGTAAGAGATATGTGTGGTAATAAAAAGAATGTGGTTGAGAGAGCAGAAGAGGGTGTTTTAAAATAGTTTGGTCACATGGAGAGAATGAATGAAGAAAGATTGACAAAGAGGATATATGTGTCAGAGGTGGAGGGAACGAGGAGAAGTGGGAGACCAAATTGGAGCTGGAAAGATGGAGAGAAAAAGATTTTGAGTGATCGGGGCCTGAACATGCAGTAGGGTGAAAGGCGTGCAAGGAATAGAATGAATTGGAACGATGTGGTATACCGAGTTCGAGGTGCTGTCAATGGATTGAACCAGGGCATTTGAAACGTCTGAGGTAAGCATGGAAAGTTCTGTGGGGCCTGGATGTGGAAAGGGAGCTCTGGTTTCGGTGCATTATACATGACACCTAGAGACAGTGTGAACGAATGGAGCTCTCTCAACCACACTCTTTTTATTACCACACATCTCTCTTACTCTTTCATTACTTACTCTGTCAAATCACCTCACACCACATATTGTCCTCAAAAATTTCATTTCCAACACATCCACCCTACTCCGCACAACTCTATAACCCACGCCTCGCAACCGTATAACATTGTTGGAACCACTCTTCCTTCAAACATACCTATTTTTGCTTTCTGAGATAATGTTCTCGCCTTCCACACATTTTTCAACGCTCCTAGAACTTTAGCCCCTTCCCACTCCCTGTGATTCACTTCTGCTTCCATGGTTACATCAGCTGCCAAATCCACTCCCAGATATCCAAAACACATCATTCCCTCCAGTTTTTCTCCATTCAAACTTACCTCCTAAGTGACTTGTCCTTCAACCCTGCTGTATTTAATAACCTTGCTCTTATTTACATTTACTCTTAGCTTTCTTCTTTCACACACTTTACTAAACTCCGTCACCAGCTTCTGCAGTTTCTCACCCGAGCCCGCCACCGGTGCTGTATCATCAGCAAACATCAACTGACTCACTTCCCAAGCTCTATCATCCACAACTGACTGCATACTCGCCCCTTTCTCCAAAACTCTTTGCATTCACCTCCCTAACAACCCCATCCATAAACAAATTAAACAACCATGGAAACATCACCCACCCCTGCCGCAAACCGACATTCAATGCAAACCAATCACTTTCCTCTCTTCCTACTCGTATACTTGCCTTACATCCTCGATAAAAATTTTTCACTGCCTCTAACAACTTGCCTCCCACACCATATACTCTTAATACCTTCCACAGAGTATCTTTATCAACTCTATCATATGCCTTCTCCGGATCCATAAATACTATATTCAAATCCATTTGCTTTTCTAAGTATTTCTCACATACATTCTTCAAGGCAAACACCTGATCCAAACATTCTCTACCACTTCTGAAACCATACTGTTCCTCCCCCAATCTGATGCTCTGTACATGCCTTCACCCTCTCAATCAATACCCTCCCATATAATTTCCCACGAATACTCAACAAAGTTATACCTCTGTAATTCGAGCACTCACCTTAGTCCCCTTTTGCCTTTGTACAATGGCACTATGCAAGCATTCTGCCAATCCTCAGGCACATCACTATGAGTCATATATACATTAGATATCCTCACTAACCAGTCAACAACAAGGTCGCCCTCTTTTTTGATAAATTCCACTGCAATACCATCCAAACCCGCCGCCTTGCCGGCTTTCATCTTCCGCAAAGCTTTCACTACCTCTTATCTGTTTACCAAATTATTCTTCCCCACCCTCTGACTTCGCACAAAACCTCGACTAAAACACCATATATCTGCCACTGTATCATCTAACGCATTCAACAATCCTTCAAAATATTTACTCCATCTATTTTTCACATCACCACTACTTGTTATTACTTCCCATGAGCCACCTTCACCAATGTTCCTATTTATTCTCTTGTCTTACGGTCTTTATTTACCTCCTTCCAAAACACCTTTTTATTCTGCCTAACATTTAATGATACTCTCTCACCCCAACTCTCATTTCCCCCTTTTTTCATCTTTTGCACCGATCTCCTGACCTCCTACCTCTTTCTCTTATACATCTCCCAGTCTTTTGCACTATTTCCCTGCAAAAATCGTACAAATGTCTCTCTCTTCTCCTTCACTAATAATTTTAATTCTTCATCCCACCACTCACTACCCTTTCTAATCTGCCCACCTCCCACGCTTCTCATGACACAAGCATCTTTTGTACAACCCATCACTGCTTCTCTTAATAATTCCCATTCGTCCCCTAACTCCCCTTATGTCCTTTTCTCTCACCTTTTTCCATTCTGTACTCAGTCTCTCCTGGTACTTCCTCACACAAGTCTCCTTCCCAAACTCACTCACTCTCACCACTCTCTTCACCCCAACATTCTCTCTTCTTTTCTGAAAACCTCTACAAATCTTCACCTTCGCCTCTACAAGATAATGATCAGACATTCCTCCAGTTGCACCTCTCAGCACATTAACATCCAAAAGTCTCTCTTTCACGTGCCTATCAATTAACACGTAATCCAATAACGCTCTATGGCCATCTCTCTTACTTACATACGTATATTTATGTATATCTCTCTTTTTAAACCAGGTATTCCCAATCACCGGTCCTTTTTCAGCACACAATTCTACAAGCTCTTCACCCTTCTCATTTACAACGCTGAACACCCCATGCACACCAGTTATTGCCTCAACTGCCACATTACTCACCTTTGCATTCAAATCACCCATCACTATAACCCGGTCTCGTGTATCAAAACTACTAACACACTCACTCAGCTGCTCCCAAAACACTTGCCTCTCATGATCTTTCTTCTCATGCCCAGGTGCATAGGCACCAATAATCACCCATCTCTCTTCATCCACTTTCAGGTTTACCCATATCAAGCTAGAGTTCACTTTCTTACTCTCTATCATATACTCCGACAACTCCTATTTCAGAAGAAATGCTAGCTTTCTTTGCTCTTGTCCTCTCACTAACACCTGACTTTACTCCCAAGACATTCCAAAACCACTCTTCCCCTTTACCCTTGAGCTTCGTTTCAGTCACAGCCAAAACATCCAGGTCTTTTTCCTCAAACATACTACCTTTTTCTCATCTTGGTTACATCCACACACTTTTAGACACCTCAATGTGAGCCTTCGAGGAGGATGCCCACTCCCCGTGTGACTCCTTTTTCTGTTTCCCCTTTTAGAAAGTTAAAATACAAGGAGGGGAGGGATTCTAGCTCTCCGTTCCCGTCCCCTTCAGTCGCCTATAACAACACGCGGGGAATGCGTGGGAGGTATTCTTTCTCCTCTATCACCAGGGGATATATATATATATATATATATATATATATATATATATATATATATATATATATATATATATATATATATATATATACTTTTTTTTTTTTCTTTTTTTTGCTTTGTCGCTGTCTCCCGCGTTTGCGAAGTAGCGCAAGGAAACAGACGAAAGAAAAGGCCCAACCCACCCCCATACACATGCCTTGATTCAATCCACTGACAGCACGTCAACCCCGGTATACCACATCGATCCAATTCACTCTATTCTTTGCCCTCCTTTCACCCTCCTGCATGTTCAGGCCCCGATCACACAAAATCTTTTTCACTCCATCTTTCCACCTCCAATTTGGTCTCCCTCTTCTCCTCGTTCCCTCCACCTCCGACACATATATCCTCTTGGTCAATCTTTCCTCACTCATTCTCTCCATGTGACCAAACCATTTCAAAACCCCCTCTTCTGCTCTCTCAACCACACTCTTTTTATTTCCACACATCTCTCTTACCCTTACGTTACTTACTCGATCAAACCACCTCACACCACACATTGTCCTCAAACATCTCATTTCCAGCACATCCATCCTCCTGCGCACAACTCTATCCATAGTCCACGCCTCGCAACCATACAACATTGTTGGAACCACTATTCCTTCAAACATACCCATTTTTGCTTTCCGAGATAATGTTCTCGACTTCCACACATTCTTCAAGGCTCCCAGAATTTTCGCCCCCTCCCCCACCCTATGATCCACTTCCGCTTCCATGGTTCCATCCGCTGCCAGATCCACTCCCAGATATCTAAAACACTTTACTTCCTCCAGTTTTTCTCCATTCAAACTCACCTCCCAATTGAATTGACCCTCAACCCTACTGTACCTAATAACCTTGCTCTTATTCACATTTACTCTTAACTTTCTTCTTTCACACACTTTACCAAACTCAGTCACCAGCTTCTGCAGTTTCTCACATGAATCAGCCACCAGCGCTGTATCATCAGCGAACAATAACTGACTCACTTCCCAAGCTCTCTCATCCCCAACAGACTTCATACTTGCCCCTCTTTCCAAAACTCTTGCATTTACCTCCCTAACAACCCCATCCATAAACAAATTAAACAACCATGGAGACATCACACACCCCTGCCGTAAATTTACATTCACTGAGAACCAATCACTTTCCTCTCTTCCTACACGTACACATGCCTTACATCCTCGATAAAAACTTTTCACTGCTTCTAACAACTTGCCTCCCACACCATATATTCTTAATACCTTCCACAGAGCATCTCTATCAACTCTATCATATGCCTTCTCCATACACGACTTGGAAGTGGAAGCATATTTTATGCAGAAATTGAACGGCGCTGGAGGAGCCCCAAGACTTCTTGGAGTCTCTTACGATCCTTTGTGTCTTTTACTATCCTTCGAGGGCCACCACACGCTGCAAAAACTCTTGAAGGACCATCATTTATCCGACAGATACTTGGGTCTGATTGGGCTACAAATCTGCTTACGTTTACAAGAGGTTCACGCCCTCGGGATCATACATTATGATCTGTACCCTAGTAACCCTACCACACCACCTTTGACTCCCTCCAAAGATCAATATCATAGATTTTGGAATGGCATCATATACTGCATCTACCATCGCCCACCTGCCTAGTGAAGACAGGTACCTGGCTCTGACGAATGGTGGCGCCAATGCCTGCCCCTACACTGTAAAGGATGATTTGAAGGACTTGGCGGATATGTTTCTCGAGCATATTTTCCCCTCCATGCAAGAGGAGGCTCCATTGTCTGCCCGTAAAGTGAGTGTGGCTGCCTCAGAGGGGTTGGTGGACAATATGGATGAGCTGGTGGCTGGTCTCAGGGAAGCGTTCCTGTGAGGCCCGCACACCTCCAGCTTGTATGATCAAGGCACCATTTACATCTGCAGCAAGACGTGGACTCCCTCGTCATGAACTTACCACAGTTACTTAGAGATCCTCCCACACTGGACGGACAGACCAGAAAAGGCCCTCAAAACCCTCCTCCAGCAGGTCAACCATGGAGGCCCACTCATTCGTGTGACCATGTATACTTTCCTACCTGAATTACCTTCGGTCATATTAATCCTGCCACGTATTGGTTCTGCCGGATTTCCCTCCCGGGGGGAGCGGGGGGGGGGGATAAAGAGTGGGGGGAGGGGGCTTTAATGTACTATTCTTTTCTGCTACTGCTTTTGAAAAGGACCGTTTTTGTTTTTTGTTTCATTTCTCATCAATTTGTGTTGAGGTCAGACCAACCAAACTCCCCCTCCCCCCTCCATACACAAACACACACACTCACACACACACACACACACACACACACACACACACACACACACACACACACACACACACACACACACTCACACACACACACACACGCACAACCTTCACGGACATACGTCATTCAAAGTAACTCTCTCTCTCTCTCTCTCTCTCTCTCACTATATATATATATATATATATATATATATATATATATATATATATATATATATATATATATATATATATATATATATATATATATATATATATATATATATTCCCTGGTGATAGAGGAGAAAAAATACTTCCCACGCATTCCCCGCGTGTTGTAATAGGCGACTGAAGGGGACAGGAGCGGAGGGCTAGAAACCCTCCCCTCCTTGTATTTTAACTTCCTAAATGGGGAAACAGAAGAAGGAGTCACCCGGGGAGTGCGCATCCTCCTCGAAGGCTCAGATTGGGGTGTCTAAATGTGTGTGGATGTAACCAAGATGAGAAAAAGGAGAAATAGGTAGTATGTTTGAGGAAAGAGACCTGGATGTTTTGGCTCTGGCTGAAACGAAGCTCAAGGGTAAAGGGGATGAGTGGTTTGGGAATGTCTTGGGAGTAAAGTCAGGGGATAGTGAGAGGACAAGAGCAAAGGAAGCTAGCACTACTCCTGAAACAGGAGTTGTGGGAGTATGTGATAGAGTAAGAAAGTGAACTCTAGATTGATATGGGTAAAACTGAAAGTGGATGAAGAGAGATGGGTGATTATTGGTGCATATGCACCGGGCATAAGAAAGATCATAAGAGGCAAGTGTTTTGGAGCAACTGAGTGAGTGTGTTAGTAGTTTTGATGCACGAGACCGGGTTATAGTGATGGGTGATTTGAATGCAAAGATGAGTAATGTGGCAGTTGAGGGAATAATCGGTGTGCATGGGGTGTTCAGTGTTGTAAATGGAAAGGGTTAAGAGCTTGTAGATTTGTGTTCTGAAAAAGGACTGGTTATTGGGAATACCTGGTTTAAAAAGAGAGATATACACAAGTATACGTATGTAAGTAGGAGAGATGGCCAGAGATCGTTACTGGATTACGTGTTAATTGATAAGCACGCGAAAGAGAGACTTGTGGATGTTAATGTGCTGAGAGGTGCAACTGGAGGGATGTCTGATCATTATCTTGTAGAGGCGAAGGTGAAGATTTGTAGAGGTTTTCAGAAAAGAAGAGAGAATGTTGGGGTGAAGAGAGTGGTGAGAGTTAGTGAGCCTGGGAAGGAGACTTGTGTAAGGAAGTGCAGAATAGAAAAAGGTGAGAGCAAAGGACATAAGAGGAGTGGGGGGAGGAATGGGAAGTATTAAGAGAAGCAGTGATGGGTTGTGCAAAATATGCTTGTGTCATGAGAAGCTTGGGAGGTGAGCAGATTAGAAAGAGTAGTGAGTGGTAGGATGAAGAATTAAGATTATTAGTGAAGGAGAAGAGAGAGACATTTGTACGATTTTTGCAGGGGAATAGTGCAAATGACTGGGAGATGTAAGAAAGAGGTAGGAGATCAAGAGAAAGGTGCAAAAGATGAAAAAATGGGGAAATGAGAGCTGGGGTGAGAGAGTATCATTAAATGTTAGGCAGAATAAAATGATGTTTGGGAAGGAGGTAAATAAAGTGCGTAAGACAAGAGAAGAAATGGGAACGTTGGTGAAGGGGCTAATGGGAGGTAATAACAAGTAGTGGTGATGTGAGAAAGAGATGGAGTGAATATTTTGAAGGTTTGTTGAATGCGTTAGATGATAAAGTGGCAGATATAGGGCGTTTTAGTCGAGGTGGTGTGCAAAGTCAGAAGGGTGGGGAAGAATGATCTGGTAAACAGAGAAGAGGTAGTGAAAGCTTTGCGGAAGATGAAAGCCGGCAAGGCGGCGGCTTTGGATGTTATTGCATTGGAATTTATCAAAAAAGTTGGCGACTGTGTTGTTGACTGACTGGTGAGGATATTTTATGTATGTATGACTCATGGTGAGGTGCCTAAGGATTGGCGGAATGCTTGCATAGGGCCATTGTAAAAAGGCAAAGGGGATTAAGGTGAGTGCGCGAATTACAGAAGTATAACTTTGTTGGGTATTCCTGGGAAATTATATGGAAGGGTATTGATTGAGAGGGTGAAGGCATGTACAGAGCATCAGACTGGGGAGGAGCAGTGTGGTTTCAGAAGAGGATGTGTGGATCAGGTGTTTGCCTTGAAGAATGTATGTGAGAAATACTTAGAAAAGCAAGTGGATTTGAATATAGCATTTATGGATATAAAGAAGGCATATGATAGAGTTGATAGAGATGCTCTGTGGAAAGTATTAACAATATATGGTGTGGGAGGCAAGTTGTTAGAAGCAGTGAAGTTTCTATTGAGGATGTAAGGCATGTGCACGTGTAGGAAGAGAGGAAAGTGATTGGTTCTCAATGAATGTAGGTTTACGGCAGGTTGTGTGATGTCTTCATGGTTGTTTAATTTGTTTATGGATGGGGTTGTTAGGGAGGTGAGTGCAAGAGTTTTCGAAAGAGGGCCAAGTATGCAGTCTGTTGTGGATGAGAGAGCTTGGGAAGTGAGGCAGTTGTTCGCTGATGATACAGCGCTGGCGGCTGATTCGTGTGAGAAACTGCAGGAACTGGTGACTGAGTTGGGTAGGGTGCGTGAAAGAAGAAAGCTGAGAGTAAATGTGAATAAGAGCAAGGTTATCATGTACAGTAGGGTTGAGGGACAAGTCAATTGGGAGGTAAGTTTGAATGGTGAAAAACTAGAGGAAGTGAATGTTTTAGATATCTGGGAGTGGATTTGGTAGCGGATGGAACCATGGAAGCGGAAGTGAATCATAGGGTGGGGGAAGGGGCGAAAGTTCTGGGAGCGTTGAAGAATGTGTGGAAGTCGAGAATATCATTTCGGAAAACAAAAATGGGTATGTTTGAAGGAATAGTGGTTCCAACAATGTTATATGGTTGCGAGGCGTGGGCTATGGATATAGCTGTGCGAAGGAGGGTGGGTGTGTTGGAAATGAGATGTTTGAGGACAATGTGTGGTGTGAGGTGGTTTGATCGAGTAAGTAATAATAGGGTAAGAGAGATGTGTGGTAATAAAAAGTGTGTGGTTGAGAGGGAAGAAGAGGGTGTGTTGAAATGGTTTGGTCACATGGAGAGAATGAGTGAGGAAAGATTGACCAAGAGGATATATGTGTCAGAGGTGGAGGGAACGAGGAGAAGTGGGAGACCAAATTGTAGGTGGAAAGATGGAGTGAAAAAGATTCTGAGTGATCGGAGCCTGAACATGCAGGAGGGTGAAAGGGGTGCAAGGAATAGAGTGAATTAGAACGATGTGGTATACCGGGGTCGAAGTGCAGTCAATGGATTGAACCAGGGCATGTGAAGCGCCTGGGGTAAACCATGGAAAGTTGTGTGGGCCTGGATGTGGAAAGGGAGCTGTTGTTTCGGTGCATTACTACATGACAGCTAGAGACTGAATGTGAACGAAAGTGGCCTTTGTTGTCTTTTCCTAGCATGTACATATGTACATGTGTATATATGTATAAGTCTGTGTATCTGTGTGTATGTATATATGTGTGTATAGGCGTTTATGTATATACATGTGTACGTGGGTGGGTTGAACCATTCCATTTGTTTCCTTTCCCTACCTCGCTGACGCGGGAGACGGCGATTAAGTATAAGTGATGAATGAATACAACATATTCATACTTGCTTCCTTCATCCATTCCCGTCGCCACCCACCACACGTGAAATAGCATATCCCCTGCGATACCATCCAAACCCTCCGCCTTGCCGGCTTTCATCTTCCGCAAAGCTTGTACTACCTCTTCTCTGTTTACCAAAGCATTCTCCCTGACTCTCTCACTTCGCACACCACCTCGACCAAAACACCTTACATCTGCCACTCTATCATCAAACACATTCAAGAACCCTTCAAAACATTCACTCCATCTCCCCCTCACTTCACCACTACTTGTTATTACATCCTTATTTGCCCCCTTCACAGATATTTCCATTTTTCTCTTGTCCTTCCAAAACGTCTTTTTATTCTCCTTAAAATCTAATGATAGTCTCTCACCTTAACTCTCATTTGCCCTCTTTTTCACTTCTTGCACTTTTCTCTTGACCTCCTGCCTCTCTCCTTTATACATCGGCCAATCGTTTGCACTATTTCTCGGTAAAAAAATCGTCGAAATGCCTCTCTCTTCTCTTTCACTAACTGTATTACTTCTTCCCCTACCAGTCACTACCCTTTCTAATCTTCCCGCCTCCCACCTTTCTCATGCCGTATTCTTCTTTTGCGCAAGCCATCACTGCTTCCCAAAATACATCCCATTCCTCCCCCACTCTCCTTACGTTATTTGCTCTCACCTTTTCCATGCTGCACTCAACCTCTCCTGGTGCTTCCTCACACAACTCTCCTTTCCATGGTTACTTACTCTCACCACTCTCTTCACCCTTTCTCTCCAGTGGAGGTGTAAAAATTACTTTTGTACTTATTTACAAATTGCTCTTATTGAAGAACATGACTTTCACTTTTTTCACAACTTAGGGGATACCCTATATTTATTTTCACTGAACCGGTGGTGCCAATAGTTTTATTCTTGTGGTCAGAAAATGTTTTCAAATGTTAATATTTAATATATAATTGAGAGTTATTTTCATAATTGCTTGTGACATAGAAATAAAAGTGGAACTATAGAAGTCATATTTAAGGACAAATATAACTGGTGGTACACCATATCTGTGAACTTCCAGCAAGAAGCTGTGGATAAAGCTTTGCATATTTTCCATGATGTTGAGAATCTTGAACTCAAGTGTTTAATTTTTCTGGTATGTAATCTTGTTGTTGCCTTTGCGCCCATTCAGTATATGGCTGTTGTGCCTCTCATAAGTGTACTTACAATAGATTTCTCAGGTTTTCTCTTAATTCATCCTCATACAGAAATATGTTTAATGTCTGGTTCATTAGTGAGTGGTGACAATGGTTGCATATATATATATATATATATATATATATATATATATATATATATATATATATACATATATATATATGAAGTGTTTTAGATATCTGGGAATGGATCTGGCAGCGGATGGAACCATGGAAGCGGAAAGAGATCATAGGGTGGGGGAGGGGGCGAAAATTCTGGGAGCCTTGAAGAATGTTTGGAAGTCGAGAACATTATCTCGAAAAGCAAAAATGGGTATGTTTGAAGGAATAGTGGTTCCAACAATGTTGTATGATTGCGAGGCGTGGGCTATGGATAGAGTTGTGCTCAGGAGGGTGGATGTGCTGGAAATGAAATGTTTGAGGACAATGTGTGGTGTGAGGTGGTTTGATCGAGTAAGTAATGTAAGGGTGAGAGAGATGTGTGGAAATAAAAAGTGTGGTTGAGAGAGCAGAAGAGGGTGTTTTGAAATGGTTTGGTCGCATGGAGAGAATGAGTGGGAAAGATTGACCAAAAGGATATATGTGTCAGAGGTGGAGGGAACGAGGAAAAGTGGGAGACCAGATTGGAGGTGGAAAGATGGAGTGAAAAAGATTTTGAGTGATCGGGGCCTGAACATGCAGGAGGGTGAAAGGCGTGCAAGGAATAGAGTAAATTGGAACGATGTCGTATACCGGGGTCGAGGTGCTGTCAATGGATTGAACCATGGCATGTGAAGCGTCTGGGGTAAACCATGGAAAGTGTGTGGGGCCTGGATGTGGAAAGGGAGCTGTGGTTTCGGTGCATCATTACATGACAGCTAGAGGCTGAGTGTGAACGAATGGGGCCTTTGGTGTCTTTCCTAGCGCTACCTCGCACACATGAGGGGAGAGGGGGTTGTTATTCCATGTGTGGCGAGGTGGCGATGGGAACAAATAAAGGCAGACAGTATGAATTATGTACATATGTATATATGTATATGTCTGTGTGCGTATATATATGTGTACATTGAGATGTATAGGTATGTATATTTGCGTGTGTGGACGTGTATGTATATACATGTGTATGTGGGCGGGTTGGGCCATTCTTTCGTCTGTTTCCTTGCGCTACCTCGCTAACAAGGGAGACAGCGACAAAGCAAATAAATATATATATATATATATATATATATATATATATATATATATATATATATATATATATATATATATATATATATATATATATATATATATATATATATATATATATATATATATATATATATATATATATATATATATATATATACCTCTGTGATTTGAGCACTCACTCTTATCCCCTTTGACTTTGTACAATGGCACTATGCAAGCATTCCGCCAGTCCTCAGGAACCTCACCATGAATCATACATACATTAAATAACCTTTCCAACCAGTCAACAATACAGTCACCCCCTTTTTTAATAAATTCCACTGCCGTACCATCCAAACCTGCTGCCTTGCCGGCTTTCATCTTCCGCAAAGCTTTTACTACCTCTTCTCTCTTTACCAAATCATTTTCCCTAACCCTCTCACTTTGCACACCACCTCGACCAAAACACCCTATATCTGCCACTCTATCATCAAACACATTCAACAAACCTTCAAAATACTCACTTCATCTCCTTGTCACATCACCACTACTTGTTATCACCTCCCCATTAGCCCCCTTCACTGGAGTTCCCATTTGCTCCCTTGTCTTACACACTTTATTTACCTCCTTCCAGAACATCATTTTATCCTCCCTAAAATTTAATGATACTCTCTCACCCCATCTCTCATTTGCCCTCTTTTTCACCTCTTGCACCTTTCTCTTCACCTCCTGCGTCTTTCTTTTATACATCTCCCACTCATTTGCATTTTTTCCCTGCAAAAATCGTCCATATTCCTCTCTCTTCTCTTTCACTAATAATCTTACTTCTTCATCCCACCACTCACTATCCTTTCTAATCAACCCACCTCCCACGCTTCTCATGCCACAAGAATCTTTTGCGCAAGCCATCACTGATTCCCTAAATACATCCCATTCCTCCCCCACTCCCCTTACCTCCTTTGTTCTCACCTTTTTCCATTCTGTACTCAGTCTCTCCTGGTACTTCCTCACACAAGTCTCCTTCCCAAGCTCACTTACTCTCACCACCCTCTTCACCCCAACATTCTCTCTTCTTTTCTGAAAACCCATAGAAATCTTCACCTTCGCCTCCACAAGATAATGATCAGACTTCCCTCCAGTTGCACCTCTTAGCACATTAAAATCCAAAAGTCTCTCTTTCGCGCGCCTGTCAATTAACACGTAATCCAATAATGCTCTCTGGCCATCTCTCCTACTTACATACGTATACTTATGTATATCTCGCTTTTTAAGCCAGGTATTCCTAATCACCAGTCCTTTTACAGCACAGAAATCTACAAGCTCGTCATCATTTCCATTTACAACACTGAACACCACATGTACACCAATTATTCCCTCAACTACATTACTCACCCTTGCATTCAAATCACGCATCACTATATCCCGGTCTTGTGCATAAAAATCACTAACACACTCATTCAGCTGCTCCCAAAACGCTTGCCTCTCATGATGCACCATATGCACCATATGCACCAATAATCACCCATCTCTCTCCATCAACTTTCAGTTTTACCCATATTAATCTAGAATTTACTTTCTTGCATTCTATCACATACTCCGACAACTCCTGTTTCAGGAGTAGTGCTACTCCTTCCCTTGCTCTTGTCCTCTCACTAACCCATGACTTTACTCCCAAGACATTCCCAAACCACTCTTCCTCTTTACCCTTGAGCTTCGTTTCACTCAGAGCCAAAACATCCAGCTCCTTTCCTCAAACATACTACCTATCTCTCCTTTTTTCACATCTTGGTTACATCCAAACACATTTAGACACCCCAATCTGAGCCTTCGAGGAGGAAGAACACTCCGCGCGTGACTCCTTCTTCTGTTTCCCATTTTAGAAAGTTAAAATACAAGGAGAGGAGGATTTCTGGCCCCCCGCTCCCGCCCCCTCTAGTCGCCTTTTACGACACGTGAGGAACGCGTGGGAAGTATTCTTTCTGCCCTATCCCCAGGGATAATATATACGTATATATATATATATATATGTATATATATGTATATATATATATATATATATATATATATATATATATATATATATATATATATATATATATATATATATATATATATATATATATATATATATATATATATATATATATATATATATAAAGAGGGGCAAGTATGAAGTCTGTTGTGGATGAGAGAGCTTGGGAACTGAGTCAGTTGTTGTTCGCTTATGATACAGCGCTGGTGGCTGATTCATGTGAGAAACTGCAGAAGCTGGTGACTGAGTTTGGAAAAGTGTGTGAAAGAAGAAAGTTAAGAGTAAATGTGAATAAGAGCAAGGTTATTAGGTACAGTAGGGTTGAGGGTCAAGTCAATTGGGAGGTAAGTTTGAATGGAGAAAAACTGGAGGAAGTAAGGTGTTTTAGATATCTGGGAGTGGATCTGGCAGCGGATGGAACCATGGAAGCGGAAGTGAATCATAGGGTGGGGGAGGGGGCGAAAATCCTGGGAGCCTTGAAGAATGTGTGGAAGTCGAGAACATTATCTCGGAAAGCAAAAATGGGTATGTTTGAAGGAATAGTGGTTCCAACAATGTTGTATGGTTGCGAGGCGTGGGCTATGGATAGAGTTGTGCGGAGGAGGGTGGATGTGCTGGAAATGAGATGTTTGAGGACAATGTGTGATGTGAGGTGGTTTGATCGAGTAAGTAATGTAAGGGAAAGAGAGATGTGTGGAAATAAAAAGAGCGTGGTTGAGAGAGCATGAGATGGTGTTTTGAAATGGTTTGGGCACATGGAGAGAATGAGTGAGGAAAGATTGACCAAGAGGATATATGTGTCGGAGGTGGAGGGAACGAGGAGAAGAGGGAGACCAAATTGGAGGTGGAAAGATGGAGTGAAAAAGATTTTGTGTGATCGGGGCCTGAACATGCAGGAGGGTGAAAGGAGGGCAAGGAATAGAGTGAATTGGATCGATGTGGTATACCGGGGTTGACTTGCTGTCAGTGGATTGAATCAGGGCATATGAAGCGTCTGGGGTAAACCATGGAAAGTTGTGTGGGGCCTGGATGTGGAAAGGGAGCTGTGGTTTCGGGCATTATTGAATGACAGCTAGAGACTGAGTGTGAACGAATGGGGCCTTTGTTGTCTTTTCCTAGTGCTACCTCGCACACATGAGGGGGGAGGGGGATGGTATTCCATGTGTGGCGAGGTGGCGGTGGGGACAAATAAAGGCAGACAATGTGAATTGTGTGCATGGGTAGATATGTATGTGTCTGTGTGTGTATATATATGTATACATTGAGATGTATAGATATGTATATTTGCGTGTGTGGACGTGTATGTATATACATTGTGTATGGGGGTGGGTTGGGCCATTTCTTTCGTCTGTTTCCTTGCGCTACCTCGCAAACGCGGGAGACAGCGACAAAGCAAAATAAATAAGATAAATATATATATATATATATATATATATATATATATATATATATATATATATATATATATATATATATATATATATGGGGGGCCTGGATGTGGAAAAGGAGCTGTGGTTTCGGTGCATTATTACATGACAGCTAGAGACTGAGTGTGAACGAATGTGGCTTTTTATGTTTTTTCCTAGCACTACCTCGTGTACATGAGGAGGGAGGTGGTTGTTATTTCATGTGTGGTGGGGTGGCGATGGGAATGAATAAAGGCAGACAGTACGAATCATATACATATGTATATATGGGTATGTCTGTGTGTGTATATACATGAATACGTTGAGATGTATAGGTATGTATATTTGCGTGTGTGGACGCGTATATATATCCATTTGTATGTGGGTGGGTTGGGCCATTCTTTCGGCTGTTTCCTTGCGCTACCTCGCTAACGTGGGAGACAGCGGAAAAGGAAAATAAATAGTAAATATATATATGTCTTTATACTGTTCGCCATCCCCCGCTTTCGCGAGGTGGCGTTAAGAACAGAGGACTGAGCCTTTGAGGGAAATTCTCACCTGGCCCCCTTCTCTGCTCCTTCAGTTGGTGAATTAAAAAACGAAAGGGGAGTATTTCCACCCTACCGCTCCCTCCACTTTTAGTCGCCTTCTACGACACACAGGGAATAAGTGGGAAGTATTCTTTCTCCCCTATCCCCAGGAATAATACTACACACACACACACACACACACACACACCTCCTTTTGCTTTCTCGCTGTCTCCCGCGTTTGCGAGGTAGCGCAAGGAAACAGACGAAAGAAATGGCCCAACCCACCCCCATACACATGTATATACATACGTCCACACACGCAAATATACATACCTACACAGCTTTCCATGGTTTACATCAGACGCTTCACATGCCTTGATTCAATCCACTGACAACACGTCAACCCCGGTATACCACATCGCTCCAATTCACTCTATTCCTTGCCCTCCTTTCACCCTCCTGCATGTTCAGGCCCCGATCACCCAAAATCTTTTTCACTCCATCTTTCCACCTCCAATTTGGTCTCCCTCTTCTCGTTCCCTCCACCTCCGACACATATATCCTCTTGGTCAATCTTTCCTCACTCATTCTCTCCATGTGACCAAACCATTTCAAAACACCCTCTTCTGCTCTCTCAACCACGCTCTTTTTATTTCCACACATCTCTCTTACCCTTACGTTACTTACTCGATCAAACCACCTCACACCACACATTGTCCTCAAACATCTCATTTCCAGCACATCCATCCTCCTGCGCACAACTCTATCCATAGCCCACGCCTCGCAACCATACAACATTGTTGGAACCAGTATTCCTTCAAACATACCCATTTTTGCTTTCCTAGATAATGTTCTCGACTTCCACACATTCTTCAAGGCCCCCAGAATTTTCGCCCCCTCCCCCACCCTGTGATCCACTTCCGCTTCCATGGTTCCATCCGTTGCCAGATCCACTCCCAGATATCTAAAACACTTCACTTCCTCCAGTTTTTCTCCATTCAAACTCACCTCCCAATTGGCTTGACCCTCAACCCTACTGTACCTAATAACATTGCTCTTATTCACATTTACTCTTAACTTTCTTCTTCCACACACTTTACCAAACTCAGTCACCAACTTCTCCAGTTTCTCACATGAATCAGCCACGAGCGCTGTATCATCAGCGAACAACAACTGACTCACCTCCCAAGATCTCTCATCCCCAACAGACTTCATACTTGCCCCTCTTTCCAAAACTCTTGCATTTACCTCCCTAACAACCCCATCCATAAACAAATTAAACAACCATGGAGACATCACACACCCCTGCCGCAAACCTACATTCACTGAGAACCAATCACTTTCCTCTCTTCCTACACGTACACATGCCTTACATCCTCGATAAAAACTTTTCACTGCTTCTAACAACTTTCCTCCCACACCATATATTCTTAATACCTTCCACAGAGCATCTCTATCAACTCTATCATATGCCTTCTCCAGATCCATAAATGCTACATACAAATCCATTTGCTTTTCTAAGTATTTCTCACATACATTCTTCAAAGCAAACACCTGATCCACACATCCTCTACCACTTCTGAAACCACACTGCTCTTCCCCAATCTGATGCTCTGTACATGCCTTCACCCTCTCAATCAATAACCTCCCATATAATTTACCAGGAATACTCAACAAACTTATACCTCTGTAATTTGAGCACTCACTCTTATCCCCTTTTCCTTTGTACAATGGCACTATGCACGCATTCCGCCAATCCTCAGGCACCTCACCATGAGTCATACATACATTTAATAACCTTACCAACCAGTCAACAATACAGTCACCCCCTTTTTTAATAAATTCCACTGCAATACCATCCAAACCTGCTGCCTTGCCGGCTTTCATCTTCCGCAAAGCTTTCACTACCTCTTCTCTGTTTACCAAATCATTTTCCCTAACCCTCTCACTTTGCACACCACCTCGACCAAAACACCCTATATCTGCCACTCTATCATCAAACACATTCAACAAACCTTCAAAATATATATATATATATATATATATATATATATATATATATATATATATATATATATATATATATATATATATATATATATATATATATATATATATATATATATTTTCTTTCATACTATTCGCCATTTTCCGCGTTAGCAAGGTAGCGTTTAGAACAGAGGACTGGGCCTCTGAGGGAATATCCTCACCTGGCCTCGTTCTCTGTTCCTTCTTTTGGAAAATCAAAAAAAAACGAGAGGGGAGGATTTCCAGCCCCCCGCTCCCTCCCCTTTTAGTCGCCTTCTACGACACGCAGGGAATACGTGGGAAGTATTCTTTCTCCCCTATCCCCAGGGATGATATATATATATATATATATATATATATATATATATTTTTTTTTTTTATACTTTGTAGCGCAAGGAAACAGACGAAAGAAATGGCCCAACCCACCCCCATACACATGTATATACATACACGTCCACACACGCAAATATACATACCTATATATCTCAATGTACCCATACATATACTGTCTGCCTTTATTTATTCCCATATATATCCTCTTGGTCAATCTCTCCTCACCCACTCTCTCCACGTGACCAAACCACCTCAAAACACCCTCCTCTGCTCTCTCAACCACACTCTTTTTATTTCCACACATCTCTCTCACCCTCACATTACTTTCTCGATCAAACCACCTCACACCACAACCGTCCTCAAACATCTCATTTCCAGCACATCCACCCTCCTGCGCACAACTCTATCCATAGCCCACACCTTGCAGCCATACAACAGACACAAGAATGGCCCAACCACCCACATACACGTGTATATACATATGGAAAGTGTGTGAAAGGAGAAAGTTGAGATAAAATGTGAATAAGAGCAAGGTTTATCAGGTTTAGCAGGGATGAAGGACAAGTTAGGTGGGATGTAAGTTTGAATGGAGAAAAACTGGAGGAAGTGAAGCATTACAGATATCTAGGAGAGGACTAGGCAGCAAGTGGAACTGTGGAGGAATAAGTGAGTCATAGGGCGGGGAGGGGGTGAAGGTTCTGGGAGCGATGAAGAATGTGTGGAAAGTGAGAATATTATCTTGGACAAAAATGAATATGTTTGAAGGAATTGTAGTTCCACAATATCATATGGTTGCAAAGCATGTGCAGATGAGGGCGGATGGGTTGAAAATGAATGTCTAAGGACAGTACGTGGTGTGAGGGGCTTTGATCGAGTATGTAATGAAAGGGCATGAGAGATGTGTGGTAATAAAAAGTGTGGTTCAGAGAGCAGAAGAGGGCGCATTGAAATGGTTTGTACACATGGAGAGAACCGGTGAGGAAAGGCTGACAAAGAGGATATATGTGTCAGAGGTGCAGAGAACAAGTGGGAGACCAAATTGGAGGTGGAAGAATGGAGTGAAAAAGATTTTGAGCAATTGGGGCCTGTACATGTAGGAGAATGCAAGGCGTGCATGGAATAGAGTAAACTGGAACAACGTGGTATACTGACGTTGCTATGCTGTCCATGGACTGAACCAAAGTAAGCAAAACGTCTGGGGTAAACCATGGAAAGGTCTGTGAGGCCTGTGTGGATAGGGAGCTGTCGTTTCGGTGCATTACACATGACAGCTAGAGAATAGGTGTGAGCAGATGTGGCCCTTTTTTTCTGTTTTTCTGGTGCTACCTTGCTGACACACACACATATATATATATATATATATATATATATATATATATATATATATATATATATATATATATATATATATATATATATATATATATATATATATATATATATATATATATATATATATATATATATGTGATAGAATGTAAGAAAGTAAATTCTAGATTGATATAGGTAAAACTGAAAGTTGATGGAGAGAGATGGGTGATTATTGGTGCATATGCACCTGGGTATGAGAAGAAAGATCATGAGAGGCAAGTGTTTTGGGAGCAGCTGAATGAGTGTGTTAGTAGTTTTGATGCAAAAGATTGGGTTGTAGTGATGGGTGATTTGAATGCAAAGGTGAATAATGTGGCAGTTGAGGGAATAATTGGTATACATGGAGTGTTCAGTGTTGTAAATGGAAATGGTGAAGAGCTTGTAGATTTATGTGCTGAAAAAGGACTGGTGATTGGGAATACCTGGTTTAAAAAGCGAGATATACATAAGTATACGTATGTAAGTAGGAGAGATGGCCAGAGAGCGTTATTGGATTACGTGTTAATTGATAGACGCACGAAAGAGAGACTTTTGGATGATAATGTGCTGAGAGGTGCAACTGGAGGGATGTCTGATCATTATCTTGTGGAGGCGAAGGTGAAGATTTGTGGGGGTTTTCAGAAAAGAAGAGAGAATGTTGGGGTGAAGTGAGTGGTGAGAGTAAGTGAACTTGGGAAGGAGACTTGTGTGAGGAAGTACCATAAGAGACTGAGTACAGAATGGAAAAAGGTGAGAACAAAGGAGGTAAGGGGAGTGGGGGAGGAATGGGATGTATTTAGGGAAGCAGTGATGGCTTGCGCAAAAGATGCTTGTGGCATGAGAAGCGTGTAAGGTGGGTGGATTAGAAAAGGTAGTGAGTGGTGGGATGAAGAAGTAAGATTATTAGTGAAAGAGAAGTGAGAGGCATTTGGACGATTTTTGCAGGGGAAAAATGCAAATGAGTGGGAGATGTATAAAAGAAAGAGGCAGGAGGTGAAGAGAAAGGTGTAAGTGGTGAAAAAGAGGGCAAATGAGATTTGGGGTGATAGAGTATCGTTAAATTTCAGGGAGAATAAAAAGATGTTTTGGGAGGAGGTAAATAAAGTGCGTAAGAAAAGGGGGCTAATGGGGAGGTGATAACAAGTAGTGGTGATGTGAGAAGGAGATGGAGTGAGTATTTTGAAGGTTTGTTGAATGTGTTTGATGATAGAGTGGCAGATATAGGGTGTTTTTGTCGAGGTGGTGTGCAAAGTGAGAGGGTTAGGGAAAATGATTTGGTAATAGAAAAGAGGTAGTAAAAGCTTTACGGAAGATGAAAGCCGGCAAGGCAGCAGGTTTGGATGGTATTGCAGTGGAATTTATTAAAAAAGGGGGTGACTGTATTGTTGACTGGTTGATAAGGTTATTTAATGTATGTATGATTCATGGTGAGGTGCCTGAGGATTGGCGGAATGCTTGCATAGTGCCATTGTACAAAGGCAAAGGGGATAAGAGTGAGTGCTCAAATTACAGAGGTATGAGTTTGTTGAGTATTCCTGGTAAATCATATGGGAGGGTATTGATTGAGAGGGTGAAGGCATGTACAGAGCATCAGATTGGGGAAGAGCAGTGTGGTTTCAGAAGTGGTAGAGGATGTGTGGATCAGGTGTTTGCTTTGATGAATGTATGTGAGAAATACTTAGAAAAACAAATGGATTTGTATGTAGCATTTATTGATCTGGAGAAGGCATATGATAGAGTTGACAGAGATGCTCTGTGGAAGGTTTTAAGAATATATGGTGTGGGAGGCAAGTTGCTAGAAGCAGTGAAAAGTTTTTACCGAGGATGTAAGGCATGTGTACGTGTAGGAAGAGAGGAAAGTGATTGGTTCTCAGTGAATGTAGGTTTGCGGCAGGGATGTGTGATGTCTCCATGGTTGTTTAATTTGTTTATGGATGGGGTTGTTAGGGAGGTGAATGCAAGAGTTTTGGAAAGAGGGACAAGTATGCAGTCTGTTGTGGATGAGAAAGCTTGGGAAGTGAGTCAGTTGTTGTTCGCTGATGATACAGTGCTGGTGGCTGATTCATGTAAGAAACTGCAGAAGCTGGTGACTGAGTTTGGTAAAGTGTGTGAAAGAAGAAACTTAAGAGTAAATGTGAATAAGAGCAAGGTAATTAGGTACAGTAGGTTTGAGGGTCAAGTCAATTGGGAGGTAAGTTTGAATGGAAAAAGACTGGAGGAAGTAAAGTGTTTTAGATATCTGGAAGTGGATCTGGCAGCGGATGGAACCATGGAATTGGAAGTGAATCATAGGGTGGGGGAGGGGGCGAAAATTCTGGGAGCCTTGAAGAATGTTTGGAAGTTGAGAACATTATCTCGGAAAGCAAAAATGGGTATGTTTGAAGGAATAGTGGTTCCAACAATGTTGTATGGTTGCGAGGCGTGGGCTATGGATAGAGTTGTGCGTAGGAGCGAGGATGTGCTGGAGATGAGATGTTTGAGGACAATATGTGGTGTGAGGTGGTCTGATCGATTATGTAATGTAAGGGTAAGAGAGATGTGTGGAAATGAAAAGAGTGTGGTTGAGAGAGCAGAAGAGGGTGTTTTGAAGTGGTTTGGGCACATGGAGAGAATGAGTGAGGAAAGATTGACAAAGAGGATATATGTGTCAGAGGTGGAGGGAACGAGGAGAAGTGGGAGACCAAATTGGAGGTGGAAAGATGGAGTGAAAAAGATTTTGTGTGATCGGGGCCTGAACATGCAGGAGGGTGAATTGGAACGAAGTGGTATACCGAGGTCGACGGTGCTGTCAATGGATTGAACCAGGTCATGTGAAGCGTCTGGGGTAAACCATGGAAAGTTGTGTGGGGCCTGGATGTGGAAAGGGAGCTGTGGTTTCGGTGCGTTATTACATGACAGCTAGGGACTGAGTGTGAACGAATGGGGCCTTTGGTGTCTTTTCCTAGCGCTACCGCGCACACATGAGGGGGGAGGGGGTTGTTATTCCATGTATGGCGGGGTGGCGATGGGAACAAATAAAGGCAGACAGTATGAATTATGTACATGTGTATATATGTATATGTCTGTGTGTGTATATATATGTGCACATTGAGATGTATAGGTATGTGTATTTGCGTGGGTGGACGTGTATGTATATACATGTGTATGTGGGCGGGTTGGGCCATTCTTTCGTCTGTTTCCTTGCGCTAACTCGCTAACGTGGGAGACAGCGACAAAGCAAAATAATGAAAAAAAGAAATATATATATATATATATATATATATATATATATATATATATATATATATATATATATATATATATATACATTTATTTGTTTATATACTTATTTTATCATATTATACTTTGTCGCTGTCTCCTGCATTAGCAAGGTAGCGCAAGAAAACACAAAAAAATACCTAGCCCATCCACATACTTACATATATTCACAAACGCCCACACACGCAAATATACATATCTATACATTCAACGTATACATACATATACTTACATAGACATATACATGTATACGCATGTACACATTCATACATAATGCCTTCATCCCTTCTCGTCGCCACCCCGTCACACTTGAAATGACAACCCCGTCCCCGCGCATGCGCGCGAGGTAGCGCTAGGAAAAGACAACAAAGGCCACATTCGTTCACACTCAGTCTCTAGCTGTCATGTATAATGCGTCGAAACCGCAGCTCCCGTTCCACATCCAGGCTCGACCAAACTTTCCATGGTTTGCCCCAGATGCTGCACATGCCCTGGTTCAATCCAATAACAGCATGTCGACACCGGTATACCACATCGTTCCAATTTACTCTATTCCTTGCACGCCTTTCACCTACCTGTATGTTCAGGCCCCGATCGCTCAAAATCTTGTTCACTCCATCTTTCCACCTCCAATTTGGTCTCCCACTTCTCGTTCCCTCCACCTATGACACATTTATTCTTTTTGTCAATCATTCGTCACTCATTCTCTCCATGTGACCAAAACATTTCAAAACACCCGTCTTCTGCTCTCTCAACCGCACTCTTTTAGATACCACACATCTCTCTTACCCTTTCATTACTTACTCGATGAAGCCACTTCACACCACATATTGTCCTCAAACATTTCATAACTAACTCACCCAGCCTCCTCCGCACAACCTTATTTATAGCCCACGCCTCGCAACCATAAAACATTGTTGGAACCACTATTCCTTTAAACATACCCATTTTTGCTTTCCGAGATAACGTTCTCGACTTACACACATTCTTCAACGCTCCTAGAACCTTCACCTCCTCCCTAATCCTGTAACTCACTTCCGCCTCCATGGTTCCATCCGCTGCCAAATCCACTCCCAGATATCTAAAACACTTCAATTCCTTCAGATTTACTACATTCTAGCTTACCTATCAATTTCCTTGACCCTCAACCCTATTGAACCTAATAACCTTGGTCTTATTCACATTTACTGTCAACTTTTTTTTTCACACACTTTAACAAACTCAGTCACCAACTTCTGCAGTTTTTCACACGAATCAGCCACCAGCGCTGTATCATCAGTGAACAACAATTGACTCACTTCCCGAGCTCTTTCATCACAAAAGACTGCATACTTGCCCCTCTCTCCAAAACTCTTGCATTCAGCACCCTAACAACCCCATCCATAAACAAATTAAACAACCATGGAGACATCACGCACCCCTGCCGCAAACCAATATTCACTGGGAGCAACTTACTTGCCTCTCTTCCTACTCGTACACATGCCTTACATCCTCGATAAAAACTTTTCACTGCTTCTAATAACTTGCCTCCCACACTTTATACTCTTATACCTTCCACAGAGCATCTCTATCAACTCATTCATATGTCTTCTCTAGATACATAAATGCTACATACAAATCTATTTGTTTTTCTAAGTATTTCTCACATACATTCTTCAAAGCAAACACCTGATCCACAGATCCTCTACCACTTCTGAAACCACACTGCTCTTCCCCAATCTGATGCTCTGTACATGCCTCCTGAAACAGGAGTTGTGGGAGTATGTGATAGAGTTTAAGAAAGTAAACTCTAAACTGATATGGGTAAAACTGAAAGTTGATGGAGAGAGATGGGTGATTATTGGTGCGTATCCACCTCTGCATGAGAAGAAAGATCATGAGAGGCAAGTGTTTTGGGAGCAGCTGAGTGAGTGTGTTAGTAGTATTGATGCACGAGACCGGGTTATAGTGATGGGTGATTTGACTGCAAAGGTGAGTAATGTGGCAGTCGAGGGAATAATTGGTATACATGGGGTGTTCAGTGTTGTAAATGGAAATGGTGAAGAGCTTGTAGATTTATGTACTGAAAAAAGGACTGGTGAATGGGAATACCTGGTTTAAAAAGCGAGATATACATAAGTATACGTATGTAAGTAGGAGAGATGGCCAGAGAGCGTTATTGGATTACGTGTCGATTGATAGGCTTATGAATGAGACTTTTGCATATCAATCTGCTTAGAGGTGCAACTGGAGGTATGTCTGATCATTATCTTGTGGAGGCGAAGGTGAAGATATGTAGAAGTTTTCAGAAAAGAAGAGAGGATGTTGGGGTGAAGAGAGTGGTGAGAGTAAGTGAGCTTGGAAAGGAGCTTTTGTCTGGAGAGGAGAGTGAGAGGCTTGGGACGAGAGTCAGGCAGGACAGGAGAGAGAGGCTTGGGATAAGCTTAGCTGGTGAAGCTTAGATGTGAGTGTAGTAATGAGTCACGTGACCTGACCACATTGTGTTGACCTTGCCATAATGGACCACTGGATTGACCTGGACATTACAAGCAGAACTCACTCCTCGTTTTCTGCCGGTATTATCCACATATGTTAGGCTCACTGCAACCCTGGACCTCCATCATGGCTGATGATGTGGAAGATAACATTATAATGAAACATACATCATTGTCTGGTCGCATCACATGAAGGAAGAGTTTGATATAAGACGATCCATCTGGAATCTACGCCATTTATGAAACTGGTTTTGTGTCTCATAAAAAATAGTAAATGCCAATCATTCTTCATAACTGCAGGTGTTGTTTAATGTTGTTGTTGTTGACAAGTAAGGTCAACATACAGATATATCAGGTCAATGATGGTGAGCTGCAGCCTTATATGATGATGATGATGATATTGTGATGTGTAACGGGCGGCCTGTACCAGCCTGGTCTATAAGACACTAGACTCGGTTTATTCAGATGTGTCGTTAAGACTAAACCACAAGTGATATCTGGCACTGCCATGTGTTCCAACTCCGCTCTGGCAACACAATGCACAAATCATACACAAACTACATGATTGATCACTTCTGATATTCAATCATAAAACAAAAATATCTCATTGTGAAATTAACGAAGAAAGTATAATATTATGAAAAATAAAACATGATTATGACCATTAATCTGCCAAGTAAAGCCATGGTAATGCTTTCGGACGATAATCTGCGTCCAGCTTCCAGGTCATTTTTCCCGTAAATAAACAACTGTTTTTGCTTATCTTTGCTTCGAGCAATGATCTTGATTTCAGAAATAACTGTTCAACATTTACAAACATACGCTCACTATTTCTTTGAAAAAATAATGAAAAACAAGCGAATTGTGCATGTACAAGTGTGATATATATTGTAATGTTGTTCCCATACACGATACACCATTTTTCACACTCGTTATAAGCATGTTTACTGTGTAGTGTTTACATTTGTTTTCTTGTCATTCTCAATAGATCATAATAATAATGGTTCATGAGCAGTGGGCGCCATGCCCAACGCCCCGTATTGAGCGTAGAGCAAACAAGGCGTAAACAATATCGGTTGTTGATTTGTAACGGTCGACTGGAATCAGCAGAGTGTATATACTGTGGGCGTGAGCGATGATGTGGTCAGCAGGCAGGTTGGAGTTTCCCAGCACAAGGTAGCACCATGATACAGTGGCCCAGGACACATGGCATCAGTGTGGGGCGGGCGGCACAAGGTAGCACCATGATACAGTGGCCCAGGACACCTGGCATCAGTGTGGGGTGGGCGGCACAAGGTAGCACCATGATACAGTGGCCCAGGACACATGGCATCAGTGTGGGGCGGGCGGCACAAGGTAGCACCATGATACAGTGGCCCAGGACACCTGGCATCAGTGTGGGGTGGGCGGCACAAGGTAGCACCATGATACAGTGGCCCAGGACACCTGGCATCAGTGTGGGGTGGGCGGCACAAGGTAGCACCATGATACAGTGGCCCAGGACACCTGGCATCAGTGTGGGGTGGGCGGCACAAGGTAGCACCATGATACAGTGGCCCAGGACACCTGGCATCAGTGTGGGGCGGGCGGCACAAGGTAGCACCATGATACAGTGGCCCAGGACACCTGGCATCAGCGTGGGGCGGGCGGCACAAGGTAGCACCATGATACAGTGGCCCAGGACACCTGGCATCAGTGTGGGGTGGGCGGCACAAGGTAGCACCATGATACAGTGGCCCAGGACACCTGGCATCAGCGGGGCGGGGCGGCGCTGAACACAGGTAGATAAAAATATCAACATGTACACCTCCATAATATATATATCGTGATGCAGGCCATGTTTGATTGAATATCTGGAAGTATCTAGCAAAAATATGCACATGGAAGTATCTGGCATATGTGCAATATGCATATGGAAGAATTTGGCATCTATACAATATGCATATGGAAGTCTCTGGTATCTGTATAATATGCATATGGAAGAATTTGGCATCTATACAATATGCATATGGAAGTCTCTGGCATCTGTATAATATGCATATGGAAGAATTTGGCATCTATACAATATGCATATGGAAGTCTCTGGCATCTGTATAATATGCATATGGAAGAATTTGGCATCTATACAATATGCATATGGAAGTCTCTGGCATCTGTATAATATGCATATGGAAGAATTTGGCATCTGTACAATATGCATATGGAAGTCTCTGGCATCTGTATAATATGGTTATGGAAGAATTTGGCATCTATACAATATGCATATGGAAGTATTTGGCATCTAAACAATATGCATATGGAAGTATCTGGCATCTGTACAATATGCATATGGAAGTATCTGGCATCTATACAATATGCATATGGAAGTATCTGGCATCTATACAATATGCATATGGAAGTATCTGGCATCTATACAATATGCATATGGAAGTATCTGGCATCTATACAATATGCATATGGAAGTATCTGGCATCTATACAATATGCATATGGAAGTATCTGGCATCTATACAATATGCATATGGAAGTATCTGGCATCTATACAATATGCATATGGAAGTATCTGGCATCTATACAATATGCATATGGAAGTATCTGGCATCTATACAATATGCATATGGAAGTATCTGGCATCTATACAATATGCATATGGAAGTATCTGGCATCTATACAATATGCATATGGAAGTATTTGGCATCTATACAATATGCATATGGAAGTATCTGGCATCTATACAATATGCATATGGAAGTATCTCGCATCTATACAATATGCATATGGAAGTATCTGGCATCCGTATAATATGCATATGGAAGTATCTGGCATCTATACAATATGCATATGGAAGTATCTGGCATCTATACAATATGCATATGGAAGTATCTGGCATCTATACAATATGCATATGGAAGTATCTGGCATCTATACAATATGCATATGGAAGTATCTGGCATCTATACAATATGCATATGGAAGTATCTGGCATCTATACAATATGCATATGGAAGTATCTGGCATCTATACAATATGCATATGGAAGTATCTGGCATCTATACAATATGCATATGGAAGTATCTGGCATCTGTACAATATGCATATGGAAGTATCTGGCATCTGTAGGAAAGTCGAACATTTTTGGAAATTCAATAGATGGCGCCACTGTCAGGCAACACATTGTATACTGTGGTTAAGGCAGCCACTTTCCTATCTGGGGCGTAACACAGTAGTCGGTATAAGGTCGATGACCAATCAACTACCGCGGAGGCGTAGCACAGATATCATTGGGCCGCAGACAACCAATCATAAATCGGGAGGAGCAGCGGTCGTCCAATGGGGAGTCGACGCACAGTAGCGCTGCCAAAGTGGCTACCTGGGAAACAATATGGAGTGGCCACGTGGGCCCGGACACTGGCTCATCTGGGTCTATTTTCTTCCTTGCTCTTCTTACCGTAAACACAATATCTTTCCATCGTAGGTAATGTATTACCTCATTAACGTAGTTACGATCTGCCTTTATTTGCGATCGTTTGAAGATAACAAGATGGTCGGGTGTGTGATGATGAGGAGGAGGAGGAGGGACACCAAAATAGTCCTTCTGAGGAGGAGGGTCACAGGTCGTGAGCCCAGGTGATGGTGTGACCAGTAGTATTACCACACATCACCACCACACCTTTGATGGCGCTCCTACACCTGCTGCACTCCACACAGGAGCAGGGGAAGGTAGACATCTTTGAGCAAGAAGGTTCTCCGACGAGACTGTACTATTTCTCTCCGTCCTTTGAGGATGACACAGCCTTGCTAAGGATGACTTGTCACAGGTGGTGACACAGCTGACGGATGGATGGAGTCGTGTTACACCTTGTGAATAATATAACCCAACCAGGTTAACAAGCGTATTGTGCACTTCAACTGACTAATGATATGATCAAGAAAACTAGAAACATAAACATCTATTGTAAGGATCAAATTGATGATGAAACAAATATAGTTAGAATGATTAATGAAACAGAGTGTGGGAAGTGACACAACTTTATGATGTTTGGTCACTTACAAATAATTAATACGAAAGCGTTAGGTATCGACCCACAGGAGAACGTGTTCACAAATGTTTATAGAAGACATATTTATGTTAGATAAACGCCATATCAAGGAGATATCTTCACCTGAGACGTGTAACATGTGTGTGGAGAGACACAACTTTGTGATACATGATCTACTCCATGGATGAACTTTGACAACAGAGTTATACAACGCGTCGCTGGACAATATTTACCTAATACCTAGAACGAGTTTTTATACGATATACAAGACATTTAGTGGAAGTAAACATAAGAAATGATGATAGGAGATAAGGAGAGGGAAAGTACATATTTTCTTAAATGCTGAATGAATCCTGTCTTAACCAAGTTATTTTGTGATGGATTTTATTTTAGATATCCAGTTGATAATATATTCTGATAATTTATTATGATGCTTTTAACACCTTTTTTCAATTTCTTATCATCTTTACTGGCTAAAAGGCCTTCGTTCTTAAGAGCCATTTAAATGCAACACACTACATATTTATCATGAATCATTTATCACATCAACTATGATGTTTGTACCTTATTCTTTAAACAGTCACATTTTTAAGTATATAACACATTCGTCTGACTCAGGCAAATACATAAATCTTCATGTTTATATATACATATATATATATATATATATATATATATATATATATATATATATATATATATATATATATATATGTATATATATATATATATATATATATATATACATATGGTTTTTGATTTATTATCTTCTTATTCCAGGTTTAAGTGATCTTTCTAATCATTACCTTGGATGACGTACCTGAGTCTTTATAACAGAAATAATGAACAACTCCTGATTGTTGAGGTTGTGCATACCGCCGGTTGAAGACCATTAGTTCACCAATGTTGTACTGGTAATGATAAAAGTCAACATGTATATAACTTTAATGTTGGACATATACTATGGATTCAGCCTTTATGACTGTTCATATGTTTTCAAAGATACCAACATTACATTGACCCTATACGAAGTACTACCATTAAATTGTTTGGTCATAAAGGAGATATTCTGATCACTCCAATAATACACATGTATGTTTACCTGGTACAAAGAGATCCGTCATATTGTAAAGCCCTGTGCCAGCCAGCCAGGCAGCCAGCCTCCCTAACAACAAACTACCTGTTAGTCAAGATCAGGTAAAGAGCCGGGTTGAGGTGAGGGCCCGTACCAAGCATAGACCTAGCATAGACCTGTCATGGTACAGACCACTCATATGGAGACCTGGTGAATCCAACAATTAGAAACATTCCATATTTGAGGAGACTTGGCAGGTCTAACTATGAACCAATTTCATCATGATCGTATGATAAGACCCCGTGCCAATACAGGGACAAATTGTAATATTGAATTGTATATCAAATTCATCTTTCGATGGAATTAACAATAAGGATGAACTGCCATAATTATGAGGAAACATGTCCACATTCACACTCACCAACCCTACCCAGACAACACGAGTCGTATTGATCATTTCTAAATTCATTGGACACATCCGGAAAGATACTTCTTTACCGTGTGTACTTCACTTTAAAGTTAAGTTCACTGGAAATAGAGCGAAACTAACTGTCTGTCTTACTAACAAAAATCACTATGAGGTATAGATATCTATCTACTAATGATGTCACGTCTGAGGTCACTCGTATTAACGAACACAAACTGGTGGGCAAATGTTTGACCTCAGATGAGGTGAAGTACTTTATCTTCAATATGATTGTTAACATGGAATGATTTACCAGTTAGAGTGGTTGGAAGCAGCATTATAGATACGTTTCACAATAAACTTGATATATATTTCCCTTCAAGTTCAAGACTAACATTATTTGCGTCTCATCATTAGTCACACTGACAATATACAGGTTTATCTTTCGATTATCTGAACGTCTTCCACTACACTAATGTGTGAGTTCCTGATATCTTCCACTACACTAATGTATGAGCTCCTCATATCTTCCACTATCACCATCAGCCTCGAAGTGACCCAGTGGTCCACTGCTGTATGGATACCTTTACATTCCTTTGTATAATGGAATGCTTGTAACAACATAGTAATTAACCACATCTGAGCAATCGGGAATTTGGCAAGGCATTATCAGCTCTACGTCCTATTGGCGGGTCATCAAAGGGCTATACGGCTGTGGTCATGTTTCTCTGAATGTGGATGACCGGGGCTTCCTCTCTTATGTGAATGGCTTCTAATCTGTGTAGTCTCCTACGATCACTACAACTAGTAATGATTTTGATGTTATTCATTATTATCTCCCTCGTTAGTCTCGTTCCATGCTTTTGTTCATGATGATGTTTGATTCCACCTTCTTGTAAGTGGAGCGGCGAGAGTCGGTGGCTCAGGGTGCAGGTGTATTGATCACCATCTTGACCTTAGATATGAAGTCTATATAGTTGCAAATTGGCAGGTAAGTCAGAAATCTAAATTGTAAACACTGGCGCCTTACAAAGGAGAAACATTTCTTCAAGGTAGAGAAAGTTAAGTAATGACATACTGATATCTCAATCATTGTACCACGTCAGTCTCTCGTTCCCTTACACAAGTCATCAAGTCCAGTCTCTACTTTGCCACTCCAAACCTCCAGCCTGACCCAACAACACTGTGCTCTGCATGATGGAAACACACATGAAAGATTCACAAGAAATTCCTTCTCTACACTTGCCTCCACAACTTTCTTTTATGCTTGTAGGTCCAAAAATTGACGCCAGGCCTTAGCACAGATACCATTGAGATCACCAGCCGGTCATATGTATACTGCAAACACATAATGACAAGGGAAAACACACAGTTACCTACATACATGCATGTATAACCTAAATGATCAGGTCAAAGGTCAGGCCATCATAATAGCTGAAGGTCGCGCCGTCGTGTTCAGCCACACAGATCTTCCAGAGCTTCATGCCTGAGTACGATACCACATTACCAGCTTCCAATATTATACTACCTTTCCCGCCACACCACACAACAGCCTCACCTTAATGTCATGCAACATCAACATTTATATTTGGTCTCTGACGACAACCCCGCCACCACCAGCAGACCCATGCAGGCCCCCATGTCACTTACGTCACTACAGTTTCCAGGCACCACGTGGCATTTTAGTGGCTGTTAATTACCACTCCTCTGACCCAGGCAGCTTTCTTACCTTCCTGTCTCACCCAGACGTTGTCTGCTGGCTCTCACTCCACAAACATACAACCTCTCCTTCCCAGACATAACACATCACAACACCTTACTCCCACCACTATGATCTTTTTCTTCGTGACAATATATTTTTCTGCGGAGAGCGTTACGCGCTTCACCTGCCCTTTGGTAAAATCTCGCTAGATAAACTCATAAGCCAGAACTCTCTCTCTCTCTCTCTCTCTCTCTCTCTCTCTCTCTCTCTCTCTCTCTCTCTCTCTCCCCAGCCAGCCACTATGAATGTAGAGTGCGTGACTGAGTGAGAGCGATGAAGTTCTTGTCATATGATGGCGAGCCACTCTGCACCCAACCCACCCACCCACCCAGCCAGCACATATCAACTTGCCTCTCGGCTGAGAGAGAGAGAGAGAGAGAGAGAGAGAGAGAGAGAGAGAGAGAGAGAGAGAGAGAGAGAGAGAGAGAGAGAGAGAGAGAGAGAGAGAGAGAGCCTACCTACGAGTATTTACGATCACAAAAAAATACTGAAAACAAAGGCCCCGCCGGGAATCGAGCCCGGACCAACTGTTTATGAGGCAGATGTACTAACCACTACACCACGGAGCCACTTGTCAGCAGACTTAAAGAATCTGGTACAAACATAATGATTATGGTTTATGATAAATATGTATTGTGTTGCATTATGATGGTTGTTATAACAAAGATCTTTAAGCCTAAATCCGTAATATTATATAAGAAATGATAAAACGTGTTAAAAACATAAACATTTATGATTATAAAGAACAGAATACATTATCATGTGGGTATCTAAGAGAAAATGCAATACAAGGAGCTAGTTTAAGGCAGGAATATTGCATCTTTTAACAAAATATTTACCTCTACGTCCCTTTTCTTTCATCATCATTTCTTATGTTTACTGTCAAGAAATGTCTTTTATCTAACATAAAAATTCTGTATAGGTATTTGATTAATGTTCTCCAACGACGCGTTATATAACTCTTCGTTAGTGAAGTTCATTTCATGTAATGGATCATGCATTACAAAGTTGTGTCTATCCACACAAGTGTTACACGTCCCGGGTAAAGATATATTCTAGAGATAGCGTTTATCTAACACAGATACGTCTTCTGTAGATATTTGTAAAACATTCTTCTGAGGGACAATACTTAAGACTTTCGTATCAAAGTTGATCAGTTGTAAGTGATCAAGCATTACAAAGGTGTGTCCATTGCCAGAGGTGCTAGTGATCCCGGGCGGGTCAAGGTATTTCACCATCTTTGTTTCCTCAACACTTCTAGTTATATATGTTTCATCCTTGATGTGATCCTTACAATGAGTATTCATTGTTTGTAATTCTCTTCATCCTTATCATAGCATTAATCAGTTGAAGTGCAGAATACTTAACTGAAACTGGCTACTGTATTCTGTTTGAGACATAATGCTATAATGGGTGTTACCGGACTCCACCCGTACGTGGTTATGGCACACATTCTGGCTTCATGACCTTTAGGTG
>NC_092237.1:37936072-38023257 GCF_036320965.1 Panulirus ornatus
AAAACAAACTAAGGATTGCTACTTCCACCGTGTCAGTGTTGACACACGACCCCAGGTTATCTCCATGCCTTTCTTAATTACCAAGGTAATCTTATTACACTCATAATAAACTGAGAATTATTTTCTTGAAATTATCACAGCAGGATTAGGTTCATCATCATCAGTGTAGCCAATATTACATCATTATGGTTCACGGGTTTGTATATAAATGTACCAACAACACCTGAACCCGTTAGTGACTTCAGAACTATTAGACTACAAATGTACGTACATGAAGGATGTGGCTCACACGTATCATCATCCTTCCAGTGAGTGAAACCTGAGGATTCATGATGATGATGGATCATTGTGTACGTTTGTATCAGGTCATCTCGTTAGCCAACTGCTTACTCTCTGTAATCGTACCATTTCCAAAGATAAGTTATCCCTCCTGCGCTGTTTTAGATCTAAACATATTCAATTAAAAAGAAAACAATTTTACCTGATAGCAAAGGACGTAAAATTATCCAAGACCAACACTTTTAATCTTAGCAACTATTTAAGTCGAGAAAGATTTCCCCCAAATCAGACTTAGTGTTTATAAAATGATTGTTGACATGGAGTATCCCAAGGATAAAGTATCTTACGACGACTTCAGACAAATATGAACAATAACATATATAGGTAACATTAAACACAATGTTAGGGACCAAATCAACTGGACGGTTTCATCAACAATCATGCCACATCAACCAGGACATATTTCATTCGTTAACATTAAAGCAACATATTTACATACATAACCTGTAATTGGTCCACGTAAGCCTAATGATCCTGATGAAGTAATTATGCAGATAAGAGATGATGGGAAATACTCTAACAATAATGAACTTGAAAACAAAGTTAATATGTATAAGTGACGCATCAATAAGTAAGCTCAAGAACATTTTTTTTCTATAATTACAGAACTGTAGGTATGGGAGAAATATGGTATGTACTTCCTGATATCCAAAACCTTCGCCTTTGTCTTTGTCGAGTTTGTAGAAACATTTGTTTATTTGTTATTAATTCGTCTTGGATTTATCCCATCCTTGTTTTGCTGCAACATTATTTGATGTCTTACTTTATGTTTGCATAGATTATTGTAGTCTTGAATGTTAGCGCTTGTTCTATTGGTGTCATTAACTACATAACTTCATATAAGTATACACTTCATTTATATGTTTGTATGTATTGAGATTTTTGTCTTTTATCTAATAATGTAAGATGCAAATTTTATGATCTCAATTTCCTCTTATATGTTACTTTATTGTTGGATGGAGAGCCTAGTTTATATGTTATGTTTATGCATGATAACTTCAATATTTTCTAGTTCTCTTTCTTTTTTCTATTTATATTTTAGTCTTACATTTTTCTTTGTATCTTATTGCTTTTGTGTGATATCTTTATATCCCATATTACATGGGCGACATCTTTGGTTGGTTTCATCTTTGCGTTACGGGAATTTTGTTGTGTGTATGTATTGTTACACTCGTCTGGTATCTAATTTTGTTTATTCTTCATTTTTACACTGACAGATTTCCCCCTTTCACCTATCACTGACCAGTACCATCAGTTCAGTGTACTGATGATAAACACAGACCACCACTACGCCATACCGTGTTGTGATGAGACCTGAGGTCAGGTTAGCCTAGCCCTAATTATGGGCATGATGATTCACCTCTGCTTGTAGCAAGGAACTCTGTAAGAAGCAGTGATATATGAATAGAGTAGCTGTATCTTTAGATTAGTAAAACTATGTTTTTATATGCTTTAACATTGAGATATCTAATTATGAAATATAGAACCTTGATCTCAGGTGAATGCAAGAGTTTTGGAAAGAGGGGCAAGTATGTAGTCTGTTGCAGAGCAGAGGACTTGGGAAGTAAGTCAGATGTTGTTCGCTGATGATACAGCGCTGGTGGCTGATTAGGGTGAGAAACAGCAGAATCTGGTGACTGAGTTTGGTTGTGTACAAGAAGGAAGCTGAGAGTAAATGTGAATAATAGCAAGGTTATTAGGTACAGTAGGGTTGAGGGACAAGTCAACTGGGAGGTAAGTTAAGATGGAGAAAAACTGGAGGAAGTGAAGTGTTTTAGATATCTGGGAGTGGATTTGGCAGCGGATGGAACCATGGAAGCGGAAGTAAGTCACAGGGTGGGGGAGGGGGCGAAAGTTCTGGGAGCGTTCAAAAATGTGTTGAAGTCGAGAACATTATCTCGGAAAGCAAAAATGGGTATGTTTGAAGGAATAGTGGTTCCAACAATGTTATATGGTTGCGAGGCGTGGGCTATGGATAGGGTTGTGCGGATGAGGGTGGACTTGTTGGAAATGAGATGTTTGAGGATAATATGTGGTGTGAGGTGGTTTGATCGAGTAAGTAATGAAAGGGTAAGAGAGATGTGTGGTAATAGAAAGAGTATGGTTGAGAGAGCAGAAGAGGGTGTATTAAAATGGTTTGGTCACGTGGAGAGAATGAGTGAGGGAAGATCGACAAAGAGGATGCATGTGTCAGAGGTGGAGGGAACGAGGAGAAGTGGGAGGCCAAATTGGAGGTGGAAGGATAGAGTGAAAAAAATTTGAGCGATCAGGGCCTGAACATGCAGGAGGGTGAAAGGCGTGCAAGGAATAAACTGAATTGGAACGATATGGTATACTGGGGTCGATATGCTGTCAATGGATTGAACGAGGGCATGTGAAGCGTCTGTGTAAACCGTGGAAAGTGTTGTGTGGCCTGGATTTGGAAAGGGAGCTGTGGTTTCGGTGCATTATACATGACAGCTAGAGACTGAGTGTGAGCCAATGTGGCCTTTGTTGTTTTTTCCTAGCGCTACCTCGCGCGCGTGCTTGGGGAGGGGGTTGTCATTCTATGTGTGGCGGGGTGGCGACGAGAATGAATAAAGGCAGCAAGTATGAATTATGTACATGTGTATATATGTTTATGTCTGTGTATGTATATATAGATATACGCTGAAATGTATAGGTATGTATATGTGCGTGTGTCGACGTGTATTTATATACATGTGTATGTGGTTGGGTTGGGCCATTCTTTCGTCTGTTCCTTGCGCTACCTCACTAACACGGGAGACAGCGACAAAGTATAATGCAATATATAATATAATGTAATGGTGAAATATATAGATAATGTTGACAGATTATGTTATTATTATTATATATGGTTACATAATGGTGAAATACGTAGAAAATGTTGATAGATTATGTTATCATTCTATATAGTAAAATATTGGTGAAATATGTCTGATAATGTTGAGGGAATGTTATTATTACATATGGCTATATAATGGTTAAATATGTACATAATATCCATAGGATATGTCAGTATTGAATATGGTTACATAATGGTGAGATATGTAGATAATGATGATAGATTATGTTATTATTAAATATGGTTACATAATGGTGAAATATATAATAATATCGATAGAATATGTAATTATTAGATATTTCTATTTATATATGGTGAAATATGTAGATAACGTTGATCGATTATTTCATTATTAAATATGGTTATATAATGGTGAAATATGTAGATAATGTTGATAGATTTTTTTCATTGTTATATATGGTTACATAATATTGAAATACAGTCACCCCCTTTTTTAATAAATTCCACTGCAATACCATCCAAACCTGCTGCCTTGCCGGCTTTCATCTTCCGCAAAGCTTTTACTACCTCTTCTCTGTTTACCAAATCATTTTTCCTAACCCTCTCACTTTGCACACCACCTCGACCAAAACACCCTATATCTGCCACTCTATCATCAAACACATTCAACAAACCTTCAAAATACTCACTCCATCTCCTTCTCACATCACCACTACTTGTTATCACCTGCCCATTTGCGCCCTTCACTGAAGTTCCCATTTGCTCCCTTGTCTTACGCACTTTATTTACCTCCTTCCAGAACATCTTTTTATTCTCCCTAAAATTTAATGATACTCTCTCACCCCAACTCTCATTTGCCCTTTTTTTCACCTCTTGCACCTTTCTCTTGACCTCCTGTCTCTTTCTTTTATACATCTCCCACTCAATTTCATTTTTTCCCTGCAAAAATCGTCCAAATTCCTCTCTCTTCTCTTTCACTAATACTCTTACTTCTTCATCCCACCACTCACTACCCTTTCTAATCAAGGTTGACTGGTTGGTAAGGTTATTTAATGTATGTATGACTCATGGTGAGGTGCCTGAGGATTGGCGGAATGCGTGCATAGTGCCATTGTGCAAAGGCAAAGGGGATAAGAGTGAGTGCTCAAATTACAGAGGTATAAGTTTGTTGAGTATTCCTGGTAAATTATATGGGAGGGTATTGATTGAGAGGGTGAAGGCATGTACAGAGCATCAGATTGGGGAAGAGCAGTGTGGTTTCAGAATTGGTAGAGGATGTGTGGATCAGGTGTTTGCTTTGAAGAATGTATGTGAGAAATACTTAGAAAAGCAAATGGATTTGTATGTAGCATTTATGGATCTGGAGAAGGCATATGATAGAGTTGATAGAGATGCTCTGTGGAAGGTATCAAGAATATATGGTGTGGGAGGCAAATTGTTAGAAGCAGTGAAAAGTTACTATCGAGGATGTAAGGCATGTGTACGTGTAGGAAGAGAGGAAAGTGATTGGTTCTCAGTGAATGTAGGTTTGCGGCAGGGGTGTGTGATGTCTCCATGGTTGTTTAATTTGTTTATGGATGGGGTTGTTAGGGAGGTGAATGCAAGAGTTTTGGAAAGAGGGGCAAGTATGAAGTCTGTTGGGGATGAGAGAGCTTGGGAAGTGAGTCAGTTGTTGTTCGCTGATGATACAGCGCTGGTGGCCGATTCATGTGAGAAACTGCAGAAGCTGGTGACTGAGTTTGGTAAAGTGTGTTGAAGAAGAAAGTTAAGAGTAAATGTGAATAACAGCAAGGTTATTAGGTACATTAGGGTTGAGGGTCAAGTCAATTGGGAGGTGAGTTTGAATGGATAAAAACTGGAGGAAGTGAAGTGTTTTAGATATCTGGGAGTGGATCTGGCAGCGGATGGAACCATGGAAGCAGAAGTGGATCATAGGGTGGGGGAGGGGGCGAAAATTCTGGGAGCCTTGAAGAATGTGTGGAAGTCGAGAACATTATCTCGGAAAGCAAAAATGGGTATGTTTGAAGGAATAGTGGTTCCAACAATGTTGTATGGTTGCGAGGCGTGGGCTATGGATAGAGTTGTGCGCAGGAGGATGGATGTGCTGGAAATGAGATGTTTGAGGACAATGTGTGGTGTGAGGTGGTTTGATCGAGTAAGTAACGTAAGGGTAAGAGAGATGTGTGGAAATAAAAAGAGCGTGGTTGAGAGAGCAGAGAAGGGTGTTTTGAAATGGTTTGGGCACATGGAGAGAATGAGCGAGGAAAGATTGACCAAGAGGATATATGTGTCGGAGGTGGAGGGAACGAGGAGAAGAGGGAGACCAAATTGGAGGTGGAAAGATGGAGTGAAAAAGATTTTGTGTGATCGGGGCCTGAACATGCAGGAGGGTGAAAGGAGGGCAAGGAATAGAGTGAATTGGAGCGATGTGGTATACCGGGGTTGACGTGCTGTCAGTGGATTGAATCAGGGCATGTGAGGCGTCTGGAGTAAACCATGGAAAGCTGTGTAGGTATGTATATTTGCGTGTGTGGACGTGTGTATATACATGTGTATGGGGGTGGGTTGGGCCATTTCTTTCGTCTGTTTCCTTGCGCTACCTCGCAAACGCGGGAGACAGCGACAAATCAAAAGAAAAAAAAAAATATTGAAATATGTAGAAAATGTTGATGCATCATGTTATTATCATATATGTTTACATAATGGTGCAAGAGGTGAAAAAGAGGGCAAATGAGAGTTGGGGTGAGAGAGTATCATTAAGTTAAGATGTTTTGGAAGGAGGTAAATATAGTGCGTAAGACAAGAGGACAAATGGGAACTTCGATTGAAGGGGTTAAGTTGAGGTGATGAAAAGTAGTGGTGATGTGAGAAGATGGGGTGAGTATTTTGAAGGTTTGTTGAATGTGTTAGATGATAGAGTGGCAGATATAGGGTGTTTTGGTCGAGGCGGTGTGCGAAGTGAGAGGGTTAGGAAGAATGGTTTGGTAAACAGAGAAGATGTAGTGAAAGCCTTGCGGAAGATGAAAGCCGGCAAGGTGGCGAGTTTGGATGGTACTGCAGTGAAATTTATTAAAAAAGGAGGTGACTGTGTTGTTGACTGGTTGGTGAGGATGTTCAATGTACTTATGGCTCATGGTGAGGTGCCTGAGGATTGGCGTAATGCATGCATAGTGTCATAGTGCAAAGGCAAAGGGGATAAAGGTGAGTGCTCAAATTACAGAGGTATAAGTTTGTTGAGTATTCCTGGGAAATTACTTGGAAGAATATTGATTAAGAGGGTGAAGGCATGAAGCATCAGATTGGGGAAGAGCAGTGTGGTTTCAGAAGTGGTAGAGGATGTGTGGATCAGGTGTTTGCTTTGAAGAATGTATGAGAGAAATACTTAGAAAAACAAATGAATTTGTATGTAGCATTTACGGATCTAGAGAAAGCATATGATAGAGTTGATAGAGATGCTCTGTGGAAGGTATTAAGAGCATATGGCGTGGCAGGCAAGTTGCTAGAAGCAGTGAAATGTTTTTATCGAGGATGTAAGGCATGTGTACGAGTAGGAAGAGAGGAAAATGATTAGAACTCAGTGAATTTCGGTTTGCGGCAGGGGTAGGTGATGTCCCCATGTTTTTTTTCAATTTGTTTATGGATGGGGTTGTTAGGGTGGTGAATGTAAGGTTTTTGGAGAGAGGGGCAAGTGTGTAGTCTGTTGCGGATGAGAGACTTGGGGAGTGAGTCAGTTGTTGTTTGCTGATGATACAGCGCTGGTGGCTGATTCGGGTGGGAACCAGTGTGTGAAAGAAGAAAGCTGAGAGTAAATGTGAATAAGAGCAAGGTTATTAGGTACAATAGGGTTGACGGACAAGTCAATTGACAGGTAAGTTTGAATGGAGAAAAACTGGAGGAAGTGAAGTGTTTCAGATACGTGGGAGTGAATTTGGCAGCGGATGGAACCATGGACGCGAAAGTGAGTCACAGGGTGAGGGAGAGGGCGAAAGTTCTGGGAGTGTTGAAAAATGTGTGGAAGGCGAGAACATTATCTTGGAAAGCAAAAATGGGTATGTTTGAAGGAATAGTGGTTCCAACAATGTTTTATGGTTGCGAGGCGTGGGCAATAGATAGGGTTGTGCGGATGAGGGGGGACGTGCTGGAAATGAGATATTTGAGGACAATATGTGATGTGAGGTGGTTTGATTGCGTAAGTAATGAAAGGGCAAGAGAGATTTGGTTGAGAGAGCAGAAGAGGGTGTATTGAAATGGTTTGGTCACATGGAGAGAATGAGGGAAGATTAACAAATAGGATATATATGTCAGAGGTGGAGGGAACGAGGAGAAGTGGGAGACCAAATTAGAGGTGGAAGGATAGTGAAAAAGATTTTGAGCGATGGGGGCCTGAACATGCAGGAGTGTGAATGGCGTGCAAGGAGTAGAGTGATTGGAACGATATGGTATACTGGGATCGATGTGCTGTCAATGGATTGAACCAGGGCATGTGAAGCGTTTGTGATAAACCATGTAAACTGTTGTGTGGCCTGGATGTGGAAAGGGAGCCGTAGTTTCGGTGCATTATACATGACAGCTAGAGACTGAGTGTGAACGAAAGTGGCCTTTGCTGTCTTTTCCTAGCGCTACCTCGCGCGCGTGCTTGGGGAGGGGGCTGTCATTTTATGTGTGGCGGGGTGGCGACGAAAATGAGTAAAGGCAACAAGTATGAATTATATACATGTGTATATATGTATATATCTGTGTATGTATATATAGATATACGTTGAAATGTATAGGTATGTATATGTGTGTGTGTGAACGTGTATGTATGTACATGTGTATTTGGGTGGGTTGGGCTATTCTTCAGTCTGTTTCCTTGCGCTACCTGGCTGACGCGGGAGACAGCGACAAAGTATAATATAATACATAATATAATGTAATGGTGAAATATGTGGATAATGTTGTCAGATTATGTTATTATTATTTTATATGGTTACGTAATGGTGAAATATGTAGAAAATATTGATAGATTATGTTATCATTTTATATGGTAAAATATTTGTTAAATATGTATGTTAATGTTGAGATATCTTATCATCATATATGGATACATAATGGTGAAATATGTAGATAATATAGATAGATTATGTTATTATTAAATGTGGTTACATAATGGGGAAATATGCAGATAATGTTGACAGTTCATGTTTTTACCGAATATGGTTACATGATAGTGAAATGTGTAGAAAATGTTGATAGATTGTTATTACTATATGTGGTTACATAATGGTGAAATATGTAGATAATGTTGATAGATTATGTTATTATTATATATGATCCCATAGTGACGAAATATGTAGATAATGTTGACAGATTATGTAATTATTATATGCAGTTACATGATGGTGAAAAATGTAGATCGAAGTATTAGATATGGTTGCATAATTCTGAAATATGTTGGTGTGGATACTACCATGATGTACACAATGCAACCATTAACCATCTGTTGTGTGTGTGTGTGTGTGTGTGTGTGTGTGTGTGTGTGTGTATGTGTGTGTGTGTGTGTGTGTGTGTGTATGTGTGTGTGTGTGTGTGTGTGTGTGTGTGTGTGTGTGTGTGTGTGTGTGTGTGTTTTACTAGGCCATAACTAATACCATTGCCGAAGGTTCAACAACGCCTGCTGTCAACATACGTACTGACCCAGGTGCAGCACTGACCCACCCCGGGGTGGGCATCACAGCGGGGGTGGGTGGGTGGGTGGGCAGCCGGACCTTAACGAGGAGCGTAATATGGAGGAGAGGATGGAGGAGGTGGTCCACTATGATGATAAACCTGTTGAGTTCTGGCAACGTGTCGTCTATGGTGACGAAAACACGTTCACCTCAGATGGTCATCCACAAACATAACATTATGTTGGCCCTAACACCAGGCTACTCTCTCTCTCTCTCTCTCTCTCTCTCTCTCTCTCTCTCTCTCTCTCTCTCTCTCATGGCTGCCTATTCCTAACAATATGTGCTTCAGTTACATCCATAGCCATAGATTTGTGTTGTCTGTAGGTTGGAGAATGCCTCACTACTGCAACGTAACTAAACGTCAAACAAATTGAAGGAACTACGTCATCCCACAACATAGTAACTACCTGCAGCCTTGTTAGGATCTACTGTCACACATCCGTAACTAGTTTAACATATTGACATGATTCAGCAACACCTACACAAACGTTAATGATCAATAAAACCTCCATCATGATGTGGGATGTTTGACATACACACTTCACTATCACTTATATAGTGACAGTGGACGAGTCTGAACGATTAATTATCGTGTCCTGGCAACCTACCGGACGCTTGCCAGGGCACAATAATTAAACCTTCAGACTCGTACATTGCGACTATGGAAGGTTTAATGATGTGTGGCTACTGTATGATGGGCTTTATGTTTCACACACGAGGCACAACATGTGGTGGTCAGCAGGAGTGGACGTGTCACTGCTGGATGATTGTTGGCCTGGATGATGATGGTCAGCCACGAGCAGGAGTGGATGTGTCACTGCTGGATGATGAAGGTCAGCCACGAGCAGGAGTGGACGTGTCACTGCTGGATGATTGTTGGCCTGGATGATGAAGGTCAGCCACGAGCAGGAGTGGATGTGTCACTGCTGGATGATGAAGGTCAGCCACGAGCAGGAGTGGATGTGTCACTGCTGGATGATTGTTGGCCTGGATGATGATGGTCAGCCACGAGCAGGAGTGGATGTGTCACTGCTGGATGATTGTTGGCCTGGATGATGAAGGTCATTGGTGTCGGATGACGGTTTACCACAATCATATATGTTGAGATCCTGGAGGAGGTTCTACTGCCCTCGGTTCACGCATGGTTCTTCCCTGAAAATGAGCCTTTCTACCTCCTTCACGATAACAGCCCAATCCACACATGCCGGGCTGTTAGGGAGTGGTTTGACCTGCACATCCTCACATCACCCAGACCTCAACCCGGGCAGGTCAGGCCAGCAATGTTGTCACATGTGCCACACCTGCAACGACCCCGGACGGACCCGTGCTGCTGTCATCGCGGTGGTGTGGAGACGTGGCAACACAGCGACCGACCGACGCCGTCCTGGAGTACACGTCACATGGTGACGTCATCCATGATGAGGCTGGACTGTGTTAGCACAGCGCCAGGATATACTCGTTGTTTATATATTAATAAAGATGTGAAGCAAATGTTACTTTGGTTTCCCTGAACATATGACGCAATATATTGTCAATAAAGTATATGATTTTGCCTAACAGATCATATTGTGATGATGGCCAGTCAGCGACCAACCATGCATAGTTATCATACATCGCATTACACAGGTGATGTGTATTAACGTGACACGTGAGGTGTTTGGTCACGTGATAAGACTCGATGATGTAGTGTGTGTGTGTGTGTGTGTGTGTGTGTGTGTGTGTGTGTGGGTAATAAGCACATGACGTCATCCGTTGATCACATTATGGGCACACAAAGATAGGCCTGTATACGTCACCACCAATGTGAACCACGTGACCCACTGGTCTCCCATGATAAATGACCAATGTGTATGACCAATGTGTGTTTATATAAACATATGTTAACAAGGGGATATCGGTAGTTGGCGCTATATGGCAACTCCCGTCATCAGGGCTACCAACATGTGCTACGACCGACACTAATATTTCAGTGAGTTTCGTACTGTGTTGCCAAATGTTTCACTCATATTGTACACCGATACTTTTGTGATGTAGTGTACATACTACGTCTTATATACTGACATGATTTTGTGATGTAGTGTACATACTACGTCTTATATACTGACATGATTTTGTGATGTAGTGTACATACTACGTCTTATATACTGACATGATTTTGTGATGTAGTGTACATACTACGTCTTATATACTGACATGATTTTGTGATGTAGTGTACATACTACGTCTTATATACTGACATGATTTTGTGATGTAGTGTACATACTACGTCTTATATACTGACATGATTTTGTGATGTAGTGTACATACTACGTCTTATATACTGACATGATTTTGTGATGTAGTGTACATACTACGTCTTATATACTGACATGATTTTGTGATGTAGTGTACATACTGCGTCTTATATACTGACATGATTTTCATTGCTCACAAGATACAAGGAGGAATTAATGACCACTTAGCTAAGCCTCAACAATACTGAGACACAATACAAAATGTCAAATGTATTAAGAATATGAAAGAAGGGAAGGGGGAGGAGGGCGGGGGATGAGGATCTCGTGGAAGGCCAAAGTGGTGGTCAGGTTAAAGTTGGGTCATCACAGTTCTATACCAAGACGTAGCGTAACACAGTGTTATTAATGGTCATATCTGCACTGCACGAAGCATTACACACTTGTGCCAATCGTCACAGGTGTTAGTGGTCTCATGTCAAGATGTTTCCCAAAAGTGTCTTCTGTCTGACCCCGTCCTATTGACGGGCCATCATAGAGCTATAAGGCTGTGGTCATGTTTCTCTGGATGTGGATGACAGGGACTTCCTCTCTTATGTGAATGGCTTCTAATCTGTGTAGTCTCCTGCTATCACTACAACTAGTAATGATTTTGATGTTATTCATTATAATCTCCCTCGTTAGTCTCGTTCCATGCTTTTGTTCATGATGATGTTTGATTCCACCTTCTTGTAAGTGGAGCGGCGAGAGTCGGTGGCTCAGGGTGCAGGTGTATTGATCACCATCTTGACCTTAGATATGAAGTCTATATAGATGCAAACTGGCAGGTAAGTCAGAAATCTAAATTGTAAACACTGGCGCCTTACAAAGGAGAAACATTTCTTCAAGGTAGAGAAAGTTAAGTAATGACATACTGATATCTCAATCATTGTACCACGTCAGTCTCTCGTTCCCTTACACAAGTCATCAAGTCCAGTCTCTACTTTGCCACTCCAAACCTCCAGCCTGACCCAACAACACTGTGGTCTGCATGATGGAAACACACATGAAAGATTCACAAGAATTTCCTTCTCTGCACTTGCCTCCACAACTTTCTTTTATGCTTGTAGGTCCAAAAATTGACGCCAGGCCTTAGCACAGATACCATTGAGATCACCAGCCGGTCATATGTATACTGCAAACACATAATGACAAGGGAAAACACACAGTTACCTACATACATGCATGTATAACCTAAATGGTCAGGTCAAATGTCAGACCATCATAATACCTGAAGGTCGCGCCGTCGTGTTCAGCCACACAGATCTTCCAGAGCTTCATGCCTGAGTACGATACCACATTAACAGCTTCCAATATTATACTACCTTTCTCGTATGTATATATATATATATATATATATATATATATATATATATATATATATATATATATATATATATATATATATATATATATATATATATTTTTTTTTTTTTTTTCTTTTCTTTCTTTCAAACTATTCGCCATTTCCCGCGTTAGCGAGGTAGCGTTAAGAACAGAGGACTGGGCCTTTGAGGGAATATCCTCACCTGGCCCCCTTCTCTGTTCCTTCTTTTGGAAAATTAAAAAAAAAAATGATGAGAGGGGAGGATTTCCAGGCCCCCGCTATATATATATATATATATATATATATATATATATATATATATATATATATATATATATATATATATATATATATATATATACATATATATATATATATATATATATATATATATATATATATTTTTTTTTTTTTTTTTTATACTTTGTCGCTGTCTCCCGCGTTTGCGAGGTAGCGCAAGGAAACAGACGAAAGAAATGGCCCAACCCCCCCATACACATGTACATACACACGTCCACACACGCAAATATACATACCTACACAGCTTTCCATGGTTTACCCCAGACGCTTCACATGCCTTGATTCAATCCACTGACAGCACGTCAACCCCTGTATACCACATCGCTCCAATTCACTCTATTCCTTGCCCTCCTTTCACCCTCCTGCATGTTCAGGCCCCGATCACACAAAATCCTTTTCACTCCATCTTTCCACCTCCAATTTGGTCTCCCTCTTCTCCTCGTTCCCTCCACCTCCGACACATATATCCTCTTGGTCAATCTTTCCTCACTCATTCTCTCCATGTGCCCAAACCATTTCAAAACACCCTCTTCTGCTCTCTCAACCACGCTCTTTTTATTTCCACACATCTCTCTTACCCTTACGTTACTTACTCGATCAAACCACCTCACACCACACATTGTCCTCAAACATCTCATTTCCAGCACATCCATCCTCCTGCGCACAACTCTATCCATAGCCCACGCCTCGCAACCATACAACATTGTTGGAACTACTATTCCTTCAAACATACCCATTTTTGCTTTCCGGGATAATGTTCTCGACTTCCACACATTTTTCAAGGCTCCCAAAATTTTCGCCCCCTCCCCCACCCTATGATCCACTTCCGCTTCCATGGTTCCATCCGCTGACAGATCCACTCCCAGATATCTAAAACACTTCACTTCCTCCAGCCTCTCACCATTCAAACTCACCTCCCAATTGACTTGACCCTCAACCCTACTGTACCTAATAACCTTGCTCTTATTGACATTTACTCTTAACTTTCTTCTTCCACACACTTTACCAAACTCCGTCACCAGCTTCTGCAGTTTCTCACATGAATCCGCCACCAGCGCTGTATCATCAGCGAACAACAACTGACTCACTTCCCAAGCTCTCTCATCCCCAACAGACTTCATACTTGCCCCTCTTTCCAAAACTCTTGCATTTACCTCCCTAACAACCCCATCCATAAACAAATTAAACAACCATGGAGACATCACACACCCCTGCCGCAAACCTACATTCACTGAGAACCAATCACTTTCCTCTCTTCCTACACGTACACATATATATATGTATATATATATATATATATATATATATATATATATATATATATATATATATATATATATATACATATATATATATATATATATATATATATATATATATATATATATATATATATATATATATATACACATATATATTATCCCTGGGGATAGGTGATTAAGAATACTTCCCACGTATTCCCTGCGTGTCGTAGAAGGCGACTAAAAAGGGAGGGAGCGGGGGGCCGGAAATCCTAAACTCTCTTTTTTTTTTTTTCAATATTCCAAAGAAGGAACAGAGTGGCCAGGTGAGGATATTCCAAAAAAGGCCCAGTCCTGTGTTCTTAAAGCTACCTCGCTGACGCGGGAAATGGCGAATAGTTTAAAAGAAAGAAAGATATATATATATATATATATATATATATATATATATATATATATATATATATATATATATATATATATATATATATATATAAATATATATATATATATATATATATATATATATATATATATATATATATATATATATATATATATATATATATATATATATATATATATATATATATATATATATATACATATATATATATAGTGATATGTGATTATAGTGATGGGTTATAGTGATGGGTGATTTGAATGCAAAGGTGAGTAATGTGGCAGTTGAGGGAATAAATGGTATACATGGGGTGTTCAGTGTTGTAAATGGAAATGGTGAAGAGCTTGTAGATCTATGTGCTGAAAAAGGACTGGTGATTGGGAATACCTGGTTTAAAAAGCGAGATATACATAAGTATACGTATGTAAGTAGGAGAGATGGCCAGAGAGCGTTATTATTTTTTTTTACGTGTTAATTGACAGGCGCGCGAAAGAGAGACTTTTGGATGTTAATGTGCTGAGAGGTGCAACTGGAGGGATGTATGATCATTATCTTGTGGAGGCTAAGGTGAAGATTTGTATGGGTTTTCAGAAAAGAAGAGTGAATGTTGGGGTGAAGAGGGTGGTGAGAGTAAGTGAGCTTGGGAAGGAGACTTGTGTGAGGAAGTACCAGGAGAGACTGAGTACAGAATGGAAAAAGGTGAGAACAATGGAAGTAAGGGGAGTGGGGGAGGAATGGGAAGTATTTAGGGAATCAGTGATGGATTGCGCAAAAGGTGCTTGTGGCATGAGAAGCGTGGGAGGTGGGTTGATTAGAAAGGGTAGTGAGTGGTGGGATGAAGAAGTAAGAGTATTAGTGAAAGTGAAGAGAGAGGCATTTGGACGATTTTTGAAGGGAAAAATGCAATTGAGTGGGATATGTATAAAAGAAAGAGACAGGAGGTCAAGAGAAAGGTGCAAGAGGTAAAAAAAAGGGCAAATGAGAGTTGGAGTGAGAGAGTATCATTAAATTTTAGGGAGAATAAAAAGATGTTCTGGAAGGAGGTAAATAAAGTGCGTAAGACAAGGGAGCAAATGGGAACTTCAGTGAAGGGCGCAAATGGGGAGGTGATAACAAGTAGTGGTGATGTGAGAAAGAGATGGAGTGGGTATTTTGAAGGTTTGTTGAATGTGTTTGATGATAGAGTGGAAGGTATAGGGTGTTTTGGTCGGGGTGGAGTGCAAAGTGAGAGGGTTAGGGAAAACGATTTGGTAAACAGAGAAGAGGTAGTAAAAGCTTTGCGGAAGATGAAAGCCGGCAAGGCAGCAGGTTTGGATGGTATTGCAGTGGAATTTATTAAAAAAGGGGGTGACTGTATTATTGACTGGTTGGTAAGGTTATTTAATGTATGTATGACTCATGGTGAGGTGCCTGAGGATTGGCGGAATGCGTGCATAGTGCCATTGTACAAAGGCAAAGGGGATAAGAGTGAGTGCTCATATTTCAGAGGTATACGTTTGTTGAGTATTCCTGGTAAATTATATGGGAGGGTATTGATTGAGAGGGTGAAGGCATGTACAGAGCATCAGATTGGGGAAGAGCAGTGTGGTTTCAGAAGTGGTAGAGGATGTGTGGATCAGGTGTTTGCTTTGAAGAATGTATGTGAGAAATACTTAGAAAAGCAAATGGATTTGTATGTAGCATTTATGGATCTGGAGAAGGCATATGATAGAGTTGATAGAGATGCTCTGTGGAAGGTATCAAGAATATATGGTGTGGGAGGCAAGTTGTTAGAAGCAGTGAAAAGTTTTTATCGAGGTTGTAATGCATGTGTACGTGTAGGAAGAGAGGAAAGTGATTGGTTCTCAGTGAATGTAGGTTTGCGGCAGGGGTGTGTGATGTCTCCATGGTTGTTTAATTTGATTATGGATGGGGTTGTTAGGGAGGTGAATGCAAGAGTTTTGGAAAGAGGGGCAAGTATTAAGTCTGTTGTGGATGAGAGAGCTTGGGAAGTGAGTCAGTTGTTGTTCGGTGATGATACAACGCTGGTGGCTGATTCATGTGAGAAACTGCAGAAGCTGGTGACTGAGTTTGGTAAAGTGTGTGAAAGAAGAGAGTTAAGAGTAAATGTGAATAAGAGCAAGGTTATTAGGTACAGTAGGGTTGAGGGTCAAGTCAATTGGGAGGTAAATTTGAATGGAGAAAGACTGGAGGAAGTGAAGTGTTTTAGATATCTGGGAGTGGATTTGGCAGCGGATGGAACCATGGAAGCGGAAGTGGATCATAGGGTGGGGGAGGGGGCGAAAATCCTGGGAGCGTTGAAGAATGTGTGGAAGTCGAGAACATTATCTCGGAAAGCAAAAATGGGTATGTTTGAAGGACTAGTGGTTCCAACAGTTTTGTATGGTAGCGAGGCGTGGGCTGTGGATAGAGTAGTGCGCAGGAGGGTGGATGTGCTGGAAACGAGATCTTTGAGGACAATGTGTGGTGTGAGGTGGTTTGATCGAGTAAGTAACGTAAGGGTAAGAGAGATGTGTGGAAATAAAAAGAGCATGGTTGAGAGAGCAGAAGAGGGTGTTTTGAAATGGTTTGGGCACATGGAGAGAATGAGTGAGGAAAGATTGACCAAGAGGATATATGTGTCGGAGGTGGAGGGAACGAGGAGAAGTGGGAGACCAAACTGGAGATGGAAAGATGGAGTGAAAAAGATTTTGTGTGATCGGGGCCTGAACATGCAGGAGGGTGAAAGGCGGGCAAGGAATAGAGTGAATTGGATCGATGTGGTATACCGGGGTTGACTTGCTATCAGTGGATTGAATCAGGGCATGTGAAGCGTCTGGGGTAAAGCATGGAAAGCTGTGTAGGTATATCTAAAACACTTCACTTCCTCCAGTTTTTCTCCATTCAAACTCACCTCCCAATTGACTTGACCCTCACCCCTACTCTACCTAATAACCTTGCTCTTATTCACATTTACTCTTAACTTTCTTCTTCCACACACTTTACCAAACTCAGTCACCAGCTTCTGCAGTTTCTCACATGAATCAGCCACCAGCGCTGTATCATCAGCGAACAACAACTGACTCACTTCCCAAGCTCTCTCATCCCCAACAGACTTCATACTTGCCCCTCTTTCCAGGACTCTTGCATTTACCTCCCTAACAACCCCATCCATAAACAAATTAAACAACCATGGAGACATCACACACCCCTGCCGCAAACCTACATTCACTGAGAACCAATCACTTTCCTCTCTTCCTACACGTACACATATGTGCCTTACATCCTCGATAAAAACTTTTCACTGCTTCTAACAACTTGCCTCCCACACCATATATTCTTAATACCTTCCACAGAGCATCTCTATCAACTCTATCATATGCCTTCTCCAGATCCATAAATGCTACATACAAATCCATTTGCTTTTCTAAGTATTTCTCACATACATTCTTCAAAGCAAACACCTGATCTACACATCCTCTACCACTTCTGAAACCGCACTGCTCTTCCCCAATCTGATGCTCTGTACATGCCTTCACCCTCTCAATCAATACCCTCCCATATAATTTACCAGGAATACTCAACAAACTTATACCTCTGTAATTTGAGCACTCACTCTTATCCCCTTTGCCTTTGTACAATGGCACTATGCACGCATTCCGCCAATCCTCAGGCACCTCACCATGAGTCATACATACATTAAATAACCTTACCAACCAGTCAACAATACAGTCACCCCCTTTTTTAATAAATTCCACTGCAATACCATCCAAACCTGCTGCCTTGCCGGCTTTCATCTTCCGCAAAGCTTTTACTACCTACTATACCTACTATACCTACTATATATATATATATATATATATATATATATATATATATATATATATATATATATATATATATATATATATATATATATATATATATATATATATATATATATATATATATGTATATATATATATTGTAATAAGAAGCAGTGGTGATGTGAGAAGGAGATGGAGTGAGTATTTTGAAGGTTTGTTGAATGTGTTTGATGATAGAGTGGCAGATATAGGGTGTTTTGGTCGAGGTGGTGTGCAAAGTGCGAGGGTTAGGGAAAATGATTTGGTAAACAAAGAAGAGGCAGTGAATGCTTTGCCGGCAAGGCAGCAGGTTTGGATGGCATTGCAGTGGAATTTATTAAAAAAGGGGGTGACTCTATTGTTGACTGGTTGGTAAGGTTATTTAATGTATGTATGATTCATGGTGAGGTGCCTGAGGATTGGCGAAATGCGTGCATAGTGCCATTGTATAAAGGTAAAGGGGATAAGAGTGAGTGCTTAAATTACAGAGGTATAAGGTTGTTGAGTATTCCTGGTAAATGATATGGGAGGGTATTGATTGAGAGGGTGAAGGCATGTACAGAGCATCAGATTTGGGAAGAGCAGTGTGGTTTCAGAAGTGGTAGAGGATGTGTGGATCAGGTGTTTGCTTTGAAGAATGTATGTGAGAAATTCTTAGAAAAGCAAATGGATTTGTATGTAGCATTTATGGATCTGGAGAAGGCATATGATAGAGTTGATAGTGATGATCTGTGGAAGGTACTAAGAATATATGGTGTGGGAGGCAAGTTGTTAGAAGCAGTGAAAAGTTTTTATCGAGGATGTAAAGCATGTGTACGTGTAGGAAGAGAGGAAAGTGATTGGTTCTCAGTGAATGTAGGTTTGCAGCAGGGGTGTGTGATGTCTCCATGGTTGTTTAATTTGATTATGGATGGTGTTGTTAGGGAGGTGAATGCAAGAGTTTTGGAAAGAGGGGCAAGTATGCAGTCTGTTGGGGATGAGAGAGCTTGGGAAGTGAGTCAGTTGTTGTTCGGTGATGATACAGCGCTGGTGGCTGATTCATGTGAGAAACTGCAGAAGCTGGTGACTGAGTTTGGTAAAGTGTGTGAAAGAAGAGAGTTAAGAGTAAATGTGAATAAGAGCAAGGTTATTAGGTACAGTAGGGTTGAGGGTCAAGTCAATTGGGAGGTAAGTTTGAATGGAGAAAGACTGGAGGAAGTAAAGTGTTTTAGATATCTGGGAGTGGATCTGGCAGTGGATGGAACCATGGAAGTGGAAGTGAATCATAGGGTGGGGGAGGGGGCGAAAATCCTGGGAGCGTTGAAGAATGTGTGGAAGTCGAGAACATTATCTCGGAAAGCAAAAATGGGTATGTTTGAAGGAATAGTGGTTCCAACAATTTTGTATGGCTGCGAGGCGTGGGCGATGGATAGAGTAGTGCGCAGGAGGGTGGATGTGCTGAAAATGAGATGTTTGAGGACAATATGTGGTGTGAGGTGGTTTGATCGAGTAAGTAATGTTAGGGTAAGAGAGATGTGTGGAAATAAGAAGAGCGTGGTTGAGAGAGCATAAGAGGGTGTTTTGAAATGGTTTGGGCACATGGAGAGAATGAGTGAGGAAAGATTGACCAAGAGGATATATGTGTCGGAGGTGGAGGGAACGAGATGAAGTGGGAGACCAAATTGGAGGTGGAAAGATGGAGTGAAAAAGATTTTGAGTTATCGGGGCCTGAACATGCAGGAGGGTGAAAGGCGGGCAAGGAATAGAGTGAATTGGATCTATGTGATATACCGGGGTCGACGTGCTGTCAATGGATTGAATCAGGGTATGTGAAGCGTCTAGGGTACACCTTGGAACGTTGTGTGGGGCCTGGATGTGGAAAGGTAGCTGTGGTTTCGGGCATTATTGCATGACAGCTAGAGACTGAGTGTGAACGAATGGGGCCTTTGTTGTCTTTTCCTAGCGGTACCTCGCACACATGAGGGGGGAGGGGGATGTTATTCCATGTGAAGGCGACTAAAGGGGATGGGAGCGGGGGCTGGAGGCCCTCCCCTCCTTGTATTTTCTTTTTCTAAAATGGTAAACAGAAGGAGTCACGCGGGGAGTGCTCATCCTCCTCGAGGCTCAGACTGGGGTGTCTAAATGTGTGTGGATGTAACCAAGATTAGAAAAAAAGGAGAGATAGGTAGTATGTTTGAGGAAAGTAACCTGGATGTTTTGGCTCTGAGTGAAACGAAGCTCAAGGGTAAAGGGAAGGAGTGGTTTGGGAATGTCTTGGGAGTAAAGTCAGGGGTTAGTGAAAGGACAAGAGCAAGGGAAGGAGCAGCACTACTCCTGAAACAGGGGTGGTGGGAGTATGTATTAAAGTGTAAGAAACTCTAGATTGATATGGGGAAAACTGAAAGTGGATGGAGAGAGATGGGTGATTATTGGTGCTTATGCACCTGGGCATTAGAAGAAAGATCATGAGAGGGAAGTGTTTTGGGAACAGCTGAGTAAGTGTGTTAGTAGTTTTGTGCACGAGACCGGGTTACAGTGATGGGTGATTTCAATGCAAAGGTGTGTAATGTGGCAGTTGAGGGAACAATTGGTGTACATGGGGTGTTCAGTGTTGTAAATGGAAATGGTAAAGAGCTTGTAGATTTATGTGCTGAAAAAGGACTGGTGATTAGGGAATACCTGGTTTAAAAAGAGAGATATACATAAGTATACGTATGTAAGTAGGAGAGATAGCCAGAGAGAGTTATTGGATTACGTGTGAATTGATAGTCTCTCGAAAGAGACCCTTTTGGATGTTAATGTGCAGAGAGGTGCAACTGGATTGATGTCTGATCATTATCTTGTGGAGGCGAAGGTGAAGATTTGTAGAGGTTTTCAGAAAAGAAGAAAGAATGTTGGGGTGAGAAGAGTGGTGGGAGGAAATGAGCTTGGGAAGGAGACGTGTGAAGAAGTACCAGGAGAGACTAATTACAGAATGGAAAAAGGTGAGAAATAAGGACGTAAGGGGAATGGGGCAGGAAAGGGATGTATTTAGGGTGGCAGTGATGGCTTCCGCAAAAGATGCTTGTGGCATGAGAAGCGTAGGAGACGGCCAGATTAGAAAGGGTAGTGAGTGGTGGGATGAAGAAGTAAGAGTATTAGTGAAAGAGCAGAGAGAGGCATTTGGACTATTTTTGCAGGGAAATAATGCAAATGAGTGGGAGGTGTATAAAAGAAAGAGGCAGGAGGTCAAGAGAAAGATGCAAGAGGTGAGAAAGAGGGCAAATGAGAGTTGGGGTGAGAGAGTATCATTAAATTTTAGGGAGAATAAAAAGATGTTTTGGAAGGAGGTAAATAAAGTTCGTAAGACAAGGGAACAAACGGGAACTTCAGTGAAGGGGGCTAATGGGGAGGCGATAACAAGTAGTGATGTGAGAAGGAGATGGAGTGAGTACTTTCAAGGTTTTTTGGATGTGTTTGATGATAGAGTGGCAGATATAGGGTGTTTTGGTCGAGGTGGTGTGTAAAGTAAGACGGTTAGGGAAAATGATTTGGTAAGCGGAGAAGAGGTAGTAAAAGTTTTGCGGAAGATGAAAGCCCGCAAGGCAGCGGGTTCGGATTTTATTGCAGTGGAATTTATTAAATAAGGGGGTGACTGTATTATTGACTGGTTGGTAAGGTTATTTAATGTATGTATGACTCATGGTGAGGTGCCTGAGGATTGGCGGAATGCTTGCATAGTGCCATTGTACAAAGGCAAAGGGGATTGAAGTGAGTGTTCAAATTACAGAGGTAAAAGTTTTCCTTGGAAATTATATGGGAGGGTATTGATTGAGAGGGTGAAGGCATGCACAGAGCATAAGACTGGGAAAGAGCAGTGTTTTTTCAGAAGTGGTAGAGGATGTGTGGATCAGGTGTTTGCTTTGAAGAATGTATGAGAGAAATACTTAGAAAAGCAAATGGATTTGTATGAAGCATTTATAGATCTGGAGACGGCATATGATAGAGTTGATAGAGATGCTCTGTGGAAGGTATTAAGAATATATGGTGCAGGAGGCAAGTTGTTAGAAGCAGTGAAAAGTTTTTATCGAGGATGTAAGGCATGTGTACGTGTAGGAAGAGAGGAAAGTGATTGGTTCTCAGTGAATGTAGGTTTGCGGCAGGGGTGTGTGATGTCTCCATGGTTGTTTAATTTGTTTATGGATGGGGTTGTTAGGGAGGTGAATGCAAGAGTTTTGGAAAGAGGGCAAGTATGCAGTCTGTTGTGGATGAAAGAGCTTGGGAAGCGAGTCAGTTGTTGTTCGCTGATGATACAGCACTGATGGCTGATTCATGTGAGAAACTGCAGAAACTGGTGACTGAGTTTGGTAAAGTGTGTGAAAGAAGAAAGCTGAGAGTAAATGTGAACAAGAGCAAGGTTATTAGGTACAGTAGGGTTGAGGGACAAGTAAACTGGGAGGTAAGTTTGAATGGAGAAAAACTGGAGGAAGTAAAGTGTTTTAGATATCTGGGAGTGGATTTGGCAGCTGATGGAACCATGGAAGCGGAAGTGAATCATAGGGTGGGGGACGGGGTGAAACTTCTGGGAGCGTTGAAGAATGTATGGAAGTCGAGAATGTTATCTCGGAAAGCAAAAATGGGTATGTTTAAAGGAATATTGGTTTCACCAATGTTATATGGTTGCGAGGCGTGGGCTATGGATAGAGTTTTGCGCAGGAGGATGGATGTGCTGAAATGAGATGTTTGATGACAATATGTGGTGTGAGGTGGTTTGATCGAGTAAGTAATAATAGGGTAAGAGAGATGTGTGGAGATAAGAAGAGCGTGGTTGAGGGAGCAGACGAGGGTGTTTTGAAATGGTTTGGGCACATGGAGAGAATGATTGAGGAAAGATTGACCAAGAGGATATATGTGTCGGAGGTGGAGGGAATGTGATGAAGTGGGAGACCAAATTGGAGATGGAAAGATGGAGTGAAAAAGATTTTGTGTTATCGGGGCCTGAACATGCAGGAGGGTGAAAGGCGGGCAAGGAATAGAGTGAATTGGATCGATGTGATATACCGGGGTCGACGTGCTGTCAATGGATTGAATCAGGGTATGTGAAGCGTCTGGGGTAAACCATGGAAAGTTGTGTGGGGCCTGGATGTGGAAAGGGAGCTGTGGTTTCGGGCATTATTGAATGACAGCTAAAGACTGAGTGTGAACGAATGGTGCCTTTGTTGTCTTTTCCTAGCGCTACCTCGCACACATGAGGGGGGATGGGGATGTTATTCCATGTGTGGCGAGGTGGCGATGGAAATGAATAAAGGCAGAAAGTGTGAATTGTGTGCATGTGTATATATGTATATGTCTGTGTGTGTATATATAGGTGTGCATTGAGATGTTTGGGTATGTATGTTTGCGTGTGGGGACGTGTATGTATATACATGTTGTTACGATCTCAATACTTATTCAGGCAAGGTCGCCAGTAACATATGTTACAAATACTACTGTTCCTTGTCTTGCAAGGACGTTATAGATTTGTCAAGTTGCACAACTCAGGATAACACAATAATAAAGTTATGGGATTGAATTAAAGACCAGCATTACATTAAATCTACTTATAATGAAAGAATTCAAGTGTACAAAGATAGGCACATAAATCAAGCATGAAACATTTCGTTAACATTGAAAGTGAGTTTAACATTGAACATAAGATAACATTCCAGATAAGATTTCAAGCCAGGAGTTCTCTTTCCTCTAAGGCAGTTCTTCGATAACATTACACTGATAATTATAACGGGCATACAGCACAGTACTCGGGAAACGGGCTTATAGCACAGCAGGGCTTACAGGCTTACAACACAGCAGGACTTACAGCAGGGGTCGACCACTTACTCGCTGGGCTAGAGAGAGGGAGACTCAGCGGGTGTCATGGGTATATATTACAGTAAAGACAAGCGTTCCCTGCTAGCTATACAACTTTACATTTTGATTGGCTATGGGACTCAGAAATATTCTGATTGGTTGGAGAATACGTAGCTCAAAACTGCGTAGATCACCCTCCCTCTTGTAAGCCTACAGGGATGACATGTCCAGTACGGTGGTGAAGTATTCCGCAGCTGATGACACCTTAATCCCCCCGCCTCGGAGAAGGGTCGGGGTGCTCAAGGACAAATGACCATCTTGTTTCAAAATTAAATTAAAATTAAATCATCAAGCCTAATGCTTGGTGTGAACTGAAGCTCTGAGGACGTCTCAGAGGGAGGCCTTAATCCTCGTCCTGATAAGAAATAACATACACAAGGACACACACACGTTATATACACGAACATATGAGCACAAACACACGTGTTCCGTAACACCCCCCTCCTTAAAGGAGAAAATTTCTGGAAGAGGAATTTTCTTAATAGCGGGATAAAGAATCAGCTAACACAATCTGTTAACACATGACATGTGCTGAAAATAATGTAACGTATGAATTGTACATAATATAATAAGGCCCACCTATTTAATACTGACTCCGTTCCCATAACTTGTGAACATTTTGAAAGGTTTTGGTAGTCAGTACACTGTAAAATTGATTGGCTGAAGACACAAATATATAGAATGTTATAATACAAGTAGCAAAAACAGAGGTTACTTCTAGTGATTGCCCGAAGAACACATACATAAAGTGCTACAATACAGATAGCAAAACAAAAGTTCCCTCTTCATGGTGGGGCTATCTGTTTGGGCTTAACCTTCTTTCTTGTCCTCCTGCATGGGGACCTCACCAGCCTTTACAACACTGGCGGCATTCACAGCTAATCTGGTTGGAGCCTGCAAAATAAAACAGTTGAAAAGTTGGGTTCCTAACTAATAAGAGAGACTGTCTCACACTGCTCATTCCCAACATCTGATATTCTTCAATAAATCTGTCAAGAGGATTTACGACTGTTGCAAAATTTACAATGAACATCCTATAGTACCCAACTATATCCAAGCAACACTTCAGTTCTCTCACGCCTCGCCCGGGTCCCAAGTCTTCGAGGCACTCGCAGCTACGTCGTCGACTTCTTCACACACGGCTACTGCTGGACGTAAGATGATGCAGACTGGCACCGTCGGTTCCAAGGGGGGAGGATCACGACTGAAATATGGCTTAAGCATGTTGACGTGGCATAATCTCCGACCTCTGCGCCTATCGGGGGTAGAGACAAGGTAATTTGAGTCTCTACACTCCAGATTATGGTGTAAGAACCCTTAGAAAGGACAACCAAGGGTTGACCTGGCTGCTGCAGTTGAAGAAAACACCTCGTCGCCACCTCAAACCTTCTTGAACGAGATCGTTTGTCATACCATACTGTCCGTCCTTCCTGAGTCTATCTTGAATGGGCGCGAGACAAATCCTCAGTCTCACCCACTGACTCTTGTACGGACTCGTAAACAGCACAGGAGGTATCACACATCTCGCTAATTTCATCTTCAGGGAGAGTCTTCTCTCTTGAATGAGCATGAGACAAACCCTCGTCTCAACGGAGTCTACACCAGGGGAGAGGGTATCACAGAGCTCCCTCTCACTAGACTCACTCGTAGGGAGAGACTTAACTTCCTCCGTTTTGACGGAGTCTACACTAGGGGAGAGGGTATCACAGAGTTTCCTCTCACTAGACTCACTCGTAGGGAGAGACTTCACTTCCTCCGTCTTAACGAAGTCTACATCAGGGGAGAGGGTATCACACAGCCTCTTGTCGCAGGCCTCACTCTCATGAAGAGTCTTTAAGTCCGCTGTCTCAACGAAGGCTACACCAGGGGAGAGGGTATCACACAGCTTCCTCTCGCTGGCCTCACTCTCATGAAGAGTCTTTAAGTCCACTGTCTCAACGGAGGCTACACAGGGGAGGGGGTATCACACAGCTTCCTCTCGCTGGTCTCAGTCGGGAGGAGAGTCTTAACTTCCTGCGTTTCAACGGAGTCTATACCAGAGGAGAGGGTATCACACAGTCTCCTCTCGCTGGTCTTCACTTCCTCCGTTTCAACGGCTATGTCGTCAGGCACACGGCCTGCCGTGTCAGCTGTCATAGACCTGGCATCATCGTGGTTGGAGACTAACTCTGGTACTTCTCCATCAAGCTGCACTGCTTCCGTGGACTCCACCAGGCCGTAGGCAACACCGGCATTGGGTTCATCTTCCCACCCGCTAGGTCATTGCCTAACACAAAGTCCACACCTGAGACAGGTAACCTATCTACAACCCCTATGAGAGCATGGCCCGTGAAGATATCTGTTTCTACCCTCACATCAACTAGTGGAGCTTCCTCGGAACCCGACAGTCCATCTAGCAAGACTCGGTCTCCAGACTCTCCTCGCGGCACCAAGCCATCCACCATTAGGGACTGTAGCGCACCAGAATCCCGTACGATACGGTCACTTTTCGTCGTACACCACATCTACTAACATAGCCCTCAGACAGGAACGCATTGTAGTTCCCACAGAACGGATCCTTAATTACAAAGTGATTAACACTCTCGCAACCCTCTTTTTCCTAAGAGCAGGGACAGCCTCACCTACTTTACTAAGTGGCCCTAAAGTTGAGACGAGATTCACCGGTCTACTCATGGTAGAATCTCTGGATTCCTTCACTCGAGCCCAGCAATCCCTCACCTGGTGCCCAGCCTTGCTACAATTAAAACAACTCTTAACTCTGTTGGAGTATTTCCCCTGACTTTTATGAGTTACCGGCAAGGTAGCAGATTCAGGTGGGATTACATGACCATTGGTCCTCCCTCTGCCGTCGTAGCCCTTTGAACGCCTGCCCGCGTCAAGTTTGACATCTAACATGTACTCATCTGCTAGTTTCCCAGCCTCCTCAAATCCTTCGCTGCTTTAGTTATTACGTACTGCCGTACATCACGGGGTAGACCGTCCTTACATTCCTCGAACACAAATAGTTTCAGGACCGATTCAGCATCTATATAAGTTCCTGCGGAGCGTGCCCACTGCGCGCCTAACTTGTACTTCTCACAAAAGTGATCTAGGTAGGTTTGATCAGGGCTCTTATGCTTAGCTCGAAATCTGAGTCGGTGTGCTTCCGGACTTAAATGATAAGAATTTATCACTGCCTGCTTAACGACCTCATAATCACCACACTGGTCATCGTTCAACGCGGTATATGTGGATTCAGCTTTGCCAAAAAGGAGGGGCCGCAAAAACTGTCACCCAGGCTGACTTCGGCCAAGAGCAGTCACGGGCAGTCTGTTCAAATTTAAGGAAAAAGGAAGCCACATTATCTTCATCGAACTTAGGTACGAGATATAAGTCTCCCAACCGAGACGACACTGGTCCTGATGGTGAAGCGTTAACTCTAAGTTTTTCACGTTCGAGAGCGATCCTCTCCTTTTGCATTTCGGCATTGATCTTAGCTATCTCTAGTTGAATTCTCCAGTATTCGGGATCAACATTATCATCACTAGGGATATGGGGAGGGATCGAGGGCTTCGGCCAGCGTCACTGATGGAGCGGTATTGTCGACACTAATTTAAACATCAGGCGCAGCATCTACTATCTGTTCACTAGCAAAATGATTTATAACTAGGTCTCCAACTGTACTTTACTAGCTTTCCGGTCATAATTCAATTTTAACCTATTTGCAATAAGCCTCAACTCATGCTTTGTTAAAGATTTGATGTCCTCGTGAGAGGGCTCAGATCCACAGAACTGGTCAACGTCAGCGTGCTGGTCAACGGCATGATTAACGAAAAGGAAAGAGATTCCGTTAAGGCAAGAAATATCCTGGCAGGGTCGCCAATTTATATGTTACGATCTCAATACTTCTTCGGGCAAGGTCGCCAGTAACATATGTTACAAATACTATGTTCCTTGTCTTGCAAGGACGTTATAGATTTGTCAAGTTGCACAACTCAGGATAACACAATAATAAAGTTATGGGATTGAATTAAAGACCAGCATTACATTAAATCTACTTATAATGAAAGAATTCAAGTGTACAAAGATAGGCACATAAATCAAGCATGAAACATTTCGTTAACATTGAAAGTGAGTTTAACATTGAACATAAGATAACATTCCAGATAAGATTTCAAGCCAGGAGTTCTCTTTCCTCTAAGGCAGTTCTTCGATAACATTACACTGATAATTATAACGGGCATACAGCACAGTACTCGGGAAACGGGCTTATAGCACAGCAGGGCTTACAGGCTTACAACACAGCAGGACTTACAGCAGGGGTCGACCACTTACTCGCTGGGCTAGAGAGAGGGAGACTCAGCGGGTGTCATGGGTATATATTACAGTAAAGACAAGCGTTCCCTGCTAGCTATACAACTTTACATTTTGATTGGCTATGGGACTCAGAAATATTCTGATTGGTTGGAGAATACGTAGCTCAAAACTGCGTAGATCACCCTCCCTCTTGTAAGCCTACAGGGATGACATGTCCAGTACGGTGGTGAAGTATTCCGCAGCTGATGACACCTTAATCCCCCCGCCTCGGAGAAGGGTCGGGGTGCTCAAGGACAAATGACCATCTTGTTTCAAAATTAAATTAAAATTAAATCATCAAGCCTAATGCTTGGTGTGAACTGAAGCTCTGAGGACGTCTCAGAGGGAGGCCTTAATCCTCGTCCTGATAAGAAATAACATACACAAGGACACACACACGTTATATACACGAACATATGAGCACAAACACACGTGTTCCGTAACACCCCCCTCCTTAAAGGAGAAAATTTCTGGAAGAGGAATTTTCTTAATAGCGGGATAAAGAATCAGCTAACACAATCTGTTAACACATGACATGTGCTGAAAATAATGTAACGTATGAATTGTACATAATATAATAAGGCCCACCTATTTAATACTGACTCCGTTCCCATAACTTGTGAACATTTTGAAAGGTTTGGTAGTCAGTACACTGTAAATTGATTGGCTGAAGACACAAATATATAGAATGTTATAATACAAGTAGCAAAAACAGAGGTTACTTCTAGTGATTGCCCGAAGAACACATACATAAAGTGCTACAATACAGATAGCAAAACAAAAGTTCCCTCTTCATGGTGGGGCTATCTGTTTGGGCTTAACCTTCTTTCTTGTCCTCCTGCATGGGGACCTCACCAGCCTTTACAACACTGGCGGCATTCACAGCTAATCTGGTTGGAGCCTGCAAAATAAAACAGTTGAAAAGTTGGGTTCCTAACTAATAAGAGAGACTGTCTCACACTGCTCATTCCCAACATCTGATATTCTTCAATAAATCTGTCAAGAGGGATTTACGACTGTTGCAAAATTTACAATGAACATCCTATAGTACCCAACTATATCCAAGCAACACTTCAGTTCTCTCACGCCTCCGCCCGGGTCCCAAGTCTTCGAGGCACTCGCAGCTACGTCGTCGACTTCTTCACACACGGCTACTGCTGGACGTAAGATGATGCAGACTGGCACCGTCGGTTCCAAGGGGGGAGGATCACGACTGAAATATGGCTTAAGCATGTTGACGTGGCATAATCTCCGACCTCTGCGCCTATCGGGGGTAGAGACAAGGTAATTTGAGTCTCCTACACTCCAGATTATGGTGTAAGAACCCTTAGAAAGGACAACCAAGGGTTGACCTGGCTGCTGCAGTTGAAGCAACACCTCGTCGCCCACCTCAAACCTTCTTGAACGAGATCGTTTGTCATACCATACTGTCCGTCCTTCCTGAGTCTATCTTGAATGGGCGCGAGACAAATCCTCAGTCTCACCCACTGACTCTTGTACGGACTCGTAAACAGCACAGGAGGTATCACACATCTCGCTAATTTCATCTTCAGGGAGAGTCTTCTCTCTTGAATGAGCATGAGACAAACCCTCCGTCTCAACGGAGTCTACACCAGGGGAGAGGGTATCACAGAGCTCCCTCTCACTAGACTCACTCGTAGGGAGAGACTTAACTTCCTCCGTTTTGACGGAGTCTACACTAGGGGAGAGGGTATCACAGAGTTTCCTCTCACTAGACTCACTCGTAGGGAGAGACTTCACTTCCTCCGTCTTAACGAAGTCTACATCAGGGGAGAGGGTATCACACAGCCTCTTGTCGCAGGCCTCACTCTCATGAAGAGTCTTTAAGTCCGCTGTCTCAACGAAGGCTACACCAGGGGAGAGGGTATCACACAGCTTCCTCTCGCTGGCCTCACTCTCATGAAGAGTCTTTAAGTCCACTGTCTCAACGGAGGCTACACCAGGGGAGGGGGTATCACACAGCTTCCTCTCGCTGGTCTCAGTCGGGAGGAGAGTCTTAACTTCCTGCGTTTCAACGGAGTCTATACCAGAGGAGAGGGTATCACACAGTCTCCTCTCGCTGGTCTTCACTTCCTCCGTTTCAACGGCTATGTCGTCAGGCACACGGCCTGCCGTGTCAGCTGTCATAGACCTGGCATCATCGTGGTTGGAGACTAACTCTGGTACTTCTCCATCAAGCTGCACTGCTTCCGTGGACTCCACCAGGCCCGTAGGCAACACCGGCATTGGGTTCATCTTCCCACCCGCTAGGTCATTGCCTAACACAAAGTCCACACCTGAGACAGGTAACCTATCTACAACCCCTATGAGAGCATGGCCCGTGAAGATATCTGTTTCTACCCTCACATCAACTAGTGGAGCTTCCTCGGAACCCGACAGTCCATCTAGCAAGACTCGGTCTCCAGACTCTCCTCGCGGCACCAAGCCATCCACCATTAGGGACTGTAGCGCACCAGAATCCCGTACGATACGGTCACTTTTCGTCGTACACCACATCTACTAACATAGCCCTCAGACAGGAACGCATTGTAGTTCCCACAGAACGGATCCTTAATTACAAAGTGATTAACACTCTCGCAACCCCTCTTTTTCCTAAGAGCAGGGACAGCCTCACCTACTTTACTAAGTGGCCCTAAAGTTGAGACGAGATTCACCGGTCTACTCATGGTAGAATCTCTGGATTCCTTCACTCGAGCCCAGCAATCCCTCACCTGGTGCCCAGCCTTGCTACAATTAAAACAACTCTTAACTCTGTTGGAGTATTTCCCCTGACTTTTATGAGTTACCGGCAAGGTAGCAGATTCAGGTGGGATTACATGACCATTGGTCCTCCCTCTGCCGTCGTAGCCCTTTGAACGCCTGCCCGCGTCAAGTTTGACATCTAACATGTACTCATCTGCTAGTTTCCCAGCCTCCTCAAAATCCTTCGCTGCTTTAGTTATTACGTACTGCCGTACATCACGGGGTAGACCGTCCTTACATTCCTCGAACACAAATAGTTTCAGGACCGATTCAGCATCTATATAAGTTCCTGCGGAGCGTGCCCACTGCGCGCCTAACTTGTACTTCTCACAAAAGTGATCTAGGTAGGTTTGATCAGGGCTCTTATGCTTAGCTCGAAATCTGAGTCGGTGTGCTTCCGGACTTAAATGATAAGAATTTATCACTGCCTGCTTAACGACCTCATAATCACCACACTGGTCATCGTTCAACGCGGTATATGTGGATTCAGCTTTGCCAAAAAGGAGGGGCCGCAAAACTGTCACCCAGGCTGACTTCGGCCAAGAGCAGTCACGGGCAGTCTGTTCAAATTTAAGGAAAAAGGAAGCCACATTATCTTCATCGAACTTAGGTACGAGATATAAGTCTCCCAACCGAGACGACACTGGTCCTGATGGTGAAGCGTTAACTCTAAGTTTTTCACGTTCGAGAGCGATCCTCTCCTTTTGCATTTCGGCATTGATCTTAGCTATCTCTAGTTGAATTCTCCAGTATTCGGGATCAACATTATCATCACTAGGGATATGGGGAGGGATCGAGGCTTCGGCCAGCGTCACTGATGGAGCGGTATTGTCGACACTAATTTCAACATCAGGCGCAGCATCTACTATCTGTTCACTAGCAAAATGATTTATAACTAAGGTCTCCAACTGTACTTTACTAGCTTTCCGGTCATAATTCAATTTTAACCTATTTGCAATAAGCCTCAACTCATGCTTTGTTAAAGATTTGATGTCCTCGTGAGAGGGCTCAGATCCACAGAACTGGTCAACGTCAGCGTTGCTGGTCAACGGCATGATTAACGAAAAGGAAAGAGATTCCGTTAAGGCAAGAAATATCCTGGCAGGGTCGCCAATTTATATGTTACGATCTCAATACTTCTTCAGGCAAGGTCGCCAGTAACATATGTTACAAATACTTCTGTTCCTTGTCTTGCAAGGACATTATAGATTTGTCAAGTTGCACAACTCAGGATAACACAATAATAAAGTTATGGGATTGAATTAAAGACCAGCATCACATTAAATCTACTTATAATGAAAGAATTCAAGTGTACAAAGATAGGCACATAAATCAAGCATGAAACATTTCGTTAACATTGAAAGTGAGTTTAACATTGAACATAAGATAACATTCCAGATAAGATTTCAAGCCAGGAGTTCTCTTTCCTCTAAGGCAGTTCTTCGATAACATTACACTGATGATTATAACGGGCATACAGCACAACACTCGGGTAATGGGCTTATAGCACAGCAGGGCTTACAGGCTTACAACACAGCAGGACTTACAGCAGGGGTGGACCACTTACCTCGCTGGGCTAGAAAGAGAGAGACTCAGCAGGTGTCATGGGTATATATTACAGTAAAGACAAGCGTTCCCTGCTAGCTATACAACCTTACATTTTGATTGGCTATGGGACTCAGAAATATTCTGATTGGTTGGAGAATACGTAGCTCAAAACTGCGTAGATCACCCTCCCTCTTGTAAGCCTACAGGGATGACATGTCCAGTACGGTGGTGAAGTATTCCGCAGCTGATGACACCTTAATCCCCCCGCCTCGGAGAAGGGTCGGGGTGCTCAAGGACAAATGACCATCTTGTTTCAAAATTAAATTAAAATTAAATTATTAAGCCTAATGCTTGGTGTGAACTGAAGCTCTGAGGACGTCTCAGAGGGAGGCCTTAATTCTCGTCCTGATAAGAAATAACATACACAAGGACACACACACGTTATATACACGAACATGTGAGCACAAACACACGTGTTCCGTAACAATGTGTATGGGGGTGGGTTGGGCCATTTCTTTCGTCTGTTTCCTTGTGCTACCTCGCAAACGCGGGAGACAGCGACAAAGCAAAATAAATGATGAATAAATAATATATATATATATATATATATATATATATATATATATATATATATATATATATATATATATATATATATATATATATATATATATACATCCCTGGGGATAGAGGAGAAAAAATTCTTCCCACGCATTCCACACGTGTCGTAGAAGGCGACTAAAGGGGATGGGAGCGGGGGGGGGGGGGGGGGGGGGCAGGAGGCCCTCCCCTCCTTGTATTTTATTTTTCTAAAATGGGAAACAGAGGGAGTCACGCGGGGAGTGCTCATCCTCTTCGAGGCTCAGACTGGGGTGTCTAAATGTGTGTGGATATAACCAAGATAAGAAAAAAAAGGAGAGATAGGTAGTCTGTTTGAGGAAAGGAACCTGGATGTTTTGGCTCTGAGTGAAACGAAGCTCAAGGGTAAAGGGGAAGAGTGGTTTGGGAATGTCTTGGGAGTAAAGTCAGGGGTTAGTGAGAGGACAAGAGCAAGGGAAGGAGCAGCACTACTCCTGAAACAGGAGTGGTGGGAGTATGTATTAGAGTGTAAGAAAGTAAACTCTAGATTGATATGGGTAGAACTGAAAGTGGATGGAGAGAGATGGGTGATTATTGGTGCTTATGCACCTGGGCATGAGAAGAAAGATTATGAGAGGGAAGTGTTTTGGGAACAGCTGAGTGAGTGTGTTAGTAGTTTTGTGCACAAGACCGGGTTATAGTGATGGGTGATTTGAATACAAAGGTGAGTAATGTGGCAGTTGAGGGAATAATTGGTGTACATGGGGTGTTCAGTGTTGTAAATGGAAATGGTAAAGAGCTTGTAGATTTATGTGCTGAAAAAGGACTAGTGATTGGGAATACCTGGTTTAAAAAGAAAGATATACTTAAGTATACGTATATAAGTAGGAGAGATAGCCAGAGAGCATTATTGGATTACGTGTGAATTGATAGGCGCTCGAAAGAGACCCTTTTGGATGTTAATGTGCAGAGAGGTGCAACTGGATTGATGTCTGATCATTATCTTGTGGAGGCGAAGGTGAAGATTTGTAGAGGTTTTCAGAAAAGAGGAAAGAATGTTTGGGTGAGAAGAGTGGTGAGAGTAAATGAGCTTGGGAAGGAGACGTGTGAAGTACCACGAGAGACTGATTACAGAATGGAAAAAGGTGAGAACTAAGGACGTAAGGAGAATGGGGCAGGAAAGGGATGTATTTAGGGTGGCAGTGATGGCTTGCGCAAAAGATGCTTGTGGCATGAGTAGCGTAGGAGGCGGCCAGATTAGAAAGGGTAGTGAGTGGTGGGATGAAGAAGTAAGAGTATTAGTGAAAGAGCAGAGTGAGGCATTTGGACTATTTTTGCAGGGAAATAATGCAAATGAGTGGGAGGTGCATAAAAGAAAGAGGCAGGAGGTCAAGAGAAAGATGCAAGAGGTGAGAAAGAGGGCAAATGAGAGTTGGGGTGAGAGAGTATCATTATATTTTAGGGAGAATAAAAAGATGTTTTGGAAGGAGGTAAATAAAGTTCGTAACACAAGGGAACAAACGGGAACTTCAGTGAAGGGGGCTAATGGGTAGGCGATAACAAGTAGTGGTGATGTGAGAAGGAGATGGAGTGAGTATTTTCAAGGTTCTTTGGATTTGTTTGATGACAGAGTGGCAGATTTAGGGTGTTTTGGTCGAGGTGGTGTGTAAAGTAAGAGGGTTAGGGAAAATGATTTGGTAAGGGGAGAAGAGGTAGTAAAAGCTTTGCGGAAGATGAAACCCGCAAGGCAGCGGGTTTGGATGGTATTGCAGTGGAATTTATTAAAAAAGGGGGCGACTCTATCGTTAACTGGTTGGTAAGGTTATTCAATGTATGTATGACTCATGGTAAGGTGCCTGAGGATTGGCGGAATGCTTACATAGTGCCATTGTACAAAGGCAAAGGGGATAGAAGTGAGTGCTCAAATTACAGAGGTATAAGTTTGTTGAGTTTTCCTGGGAAATTTTATGGGAGGGTATTGATTGAGAGGGTGAAGGCATGCACAGAGCATCAGACTGGGAAAGAGCAGTGTTTTTTCAGAAGTGGTAGAGGATGTGTGGATCAGGTGTTTGCTTTGAAGAATGTATGTGAGAAATACTTAGAAAAGCAAATGGATTTGTATGTAGCATTTATGGATCTGGAGAAGGCATATGATAGAGTTGATAGAGATGTTCTGTGGAAGGTATTACGAATATATGGTGCAGGAGGCAAGTTGTTAGAAGCAGTGAAAAGTTTTTATCGAGGATGTAAGGCATGTGTACGTGTAGGAAGAGAGGAAAGTGATTGGTTCTCAGTGAATATAGGTTTGCGGCAGAGGTGTGTGATGTCTCCATGGTTGTTCAATTTGTTTATGGATGGGGTTGTTAGGGAGGTGAATGCAAGAGTTTTGGAAAGAGGGGCAAGTATGCAGTCTGTTGTGGATGAAAGAGCTTGGGAAGTGAGTCAGTTGTTGTTCGCTAGTGACGTCGGCCGAAGCCTCGATCCCTCCCAATATCCGTAGTGATGATAATGTTGATCCCGAATACTGGAGAATTCAACTAGAGATAGCTAAGATCAATGCCGAAATGCAAAAGGAGAGGATCGCTCTCGAACGTGAACAACTTAGACTTAACGCTTCACCATCAGGACCAGTGTCGTCTCGGTTGGGAGACTTATATCTCGTACCTAAGTTCGATGAAGATAATGTGGCTTCCTTTTTCCTTAAATTTGAACAGACTGCCCGTGACTGCTCTTGGCCGAAGTCAGCCTGGGTGACAGTTTTGCGGCCCCTCCTTTTTGGCAAAGCTGAATCCACATACACCGCGTTGAATGATGACCAGTGTGGTGATTATGAGGTCGTTAAGCAGGCAGTGATAAATTCTCATCATTTAAGTCCGGAAGCACACCGACTCAGATTTCGAGCTAAGCATAAGCGCCCTGATCAAACCTACCTAGATCACTTTTGTGAGTACAAGTTAGGCGCGCAGTGGGTTCGCTCCGCAGGAACTTATATAGATGCTGAATCGGTCCTGAAACTATTTGTGTTCGAGGAATGTAAGGACGGTCTACCCCGTGATGTACGGCAGTACGTAATAACTAAATCAGCGAAGGATTTTGAGGAGGCTGGGAAACTAGCAGATGAGTACATGTTAGATGTCAAACTTGACGCGGGCAGGCATTCAAAGGGTTACGACGGCATAGGGAGGACCAATGGTCATGTAATCCCACCTGAATCTGCTACCTTGCCGGCAACTCATAAAAGTCAGGGGAAATACTCCAACAGAGTTAAGAGTTGTTTTCATTGTGGCAAGGCTGGGCACCAGGTGAAGGATTGCTGGGCTCGAGAGAAGGAATCCAGAGATTCTACCAAGAGTAGACCGGTGAATCTCGTCTCAACTTTAGGGCCACTTAGTAAAGTAGGTGAGGCTGTCCCTGCTCTTAGGAAAAAGAGGGGTTGCGAGAGTGTAGTTAAGGATCCGTTCTGTGGGAACTAGAATGCGTTCCTGTCTGAGGGCTATGTTAGTAGGTGTGGTGTACGACGAAAAGTGATCGTATGTACGGGATTCTGGTGCGCTACAGTCCCTAATGGTGGATGGCTTGGTGCCGCGAGGAGAGTCTGGAGACCGAGTCTTGCTGGATGGACTGTCGGGTCCCAAGGAAGCTCCACTAGTCGATGTGAGGGTAGAAACAGATCTCTTCACGGGCCATGCACTCATAAGGGTTGTAGATAGGTTACCTGTCTCAGGTGTGGACTTTGTGTTAGGCAATGACCTAGCGGGTGGGAAGATGAACCCAATGCCGGTGTTGCCTACGGGCCCGGTGGAGTCCACGGAGGCAGTGCAGCTTGAGGAAGAGGTACCGGACTTATTACCCGTATGCGCAATTACCCGGTCCATGTCCGCTAAGAAAGCAAGTTGCAAGCCCCAGGAGACAGAGCGTGAGGCGGGAAAACTACAGTCACTGCCCGAGAGTGGGCCGAGTGAGGTGGAGCTCGCTGATACCTTCTTTGCTGAGTTAGGCACTGACCCCGCGTCGACGGATGAGAATGAGGTCAGCGAGGGGAGGCTGTGTGATACCCTCTTCCCTGGTATAGACTCCGTTGAAACGCAGGAAGTTAAGACTCTCCCCCCGACTGAGGCCAGCGAGAGGAAGCTGTGTGATACCCTCTCCCCTGGTTTAGCCTCCGTTGAGACAGTGGACTTAAAGACTCTTCATGAGAGCTGAGGCCAGTGAGAGGAAGCTGTGTGATACCCTCTCCCCTAGTGTAGACTCCGTTAAGACGGAGGAAGTGAAGTCTCTCCCTACGAGTGAGTCTAGTGAGAGGGAGCTCTGTGATACCCTCTCCCCTGGTGTAGACTCCGTTGAGACTGAGGGTTTGTCTCATGCCCATTCAAGAAAGAAGACGTCTTCTGAGGATGAAATTAGTGAGAGAAGCTGTGTGATACCTCCTGTGCTAGTTTCGAGTCCGTACGAGAGTCAGTGGGTGAGACTGAGGATTTGTCTCGCACCCATTCAAGAGAGACTCAGGAACGGAGGACGATATGGCCTGACAAACGATCTCGTTCAAGAAGGTTTGAGGCGGGCGACGAGGTGTTGCTTCTACTACCGCAGCCAGGTCAACCCTTGGCTGCCCGGTTTCAGGGCTCCTACACCATTATCCGGAGTATAGGAGACTCAAATTACCTTGTCTCTACCCCCGATAAGCGCAGAGGTCGGAGATTATGCCACGTCAACATGCTTAAGCCATATTTCAGTCGTGATCCTCCCCCCTTGGAACCGAAGGTGCCAGTCTGCATCATCCAACGTCCAGCGGTAGCCGTGTGTGACGAAGTCGACGACGTAGCTGCGAGTGCCTCGGAAGCCTGGGAACCGGACGGAGGCGCGAACGGAAAGTGGGAGACCAAACTTTCGCATCTATCGGAAGACCAACGTGTGCAAATGTCCGCCTTGTTGTCAAAACACCCGGAGGTTTTCCGAAACACACCTGGACAGACCTCGCTCGCAACCCATGATGTGGACGTGGGAGCAGCCCGACCGGTTAAATTGGCTCCGTACCGAGTGAGCCCACAACGAGAGGCCATCCTTCGCACTGAGGTGAACTATATGCTTGAGCACGACCTGATTGAGCCATGTCAGTCAGAGTGGAGCTCCCCTGTTACTCTCGTATCCAAATCTGATGGGACCCATCGGTTCTGTATTGACTACCGCCGGGTTAATGAGGTAACAAGAACTGACAGTTACCCCCTGCCGCGAGTGGAAGACTGCATAGATCGCGTCGGCAATGCTCGCTTCCTGTCAAAACTAGACCTCAGAAAAAGGTACTGGCAGATTAGATTGACGGAGAGAGCACAAGATATCAGCACCTTTGTAGTGCTAGGACAAACTTATAAGTGTAAAGTGATGCCTTTTGGCATGAAGAACGCCCCTGCTACATTTCAACGACTTATGGACATCCTCATCAGAGACCTGCCTGGTTGTGTCGTCTACCTGGATGATATTGTGGTATACAGTCAGAGTTGGGACGAACATCTACAGAGACTTGACAACGTTCTGACTGCCTTGAATAAGGCTAACCTTGTTCTCAATTGGAACAAATGCGAGTTTGTGAAGGCCAAGGTGCAATATTTGGGTTATGTGATCGGTCAAGGTGAGCTAGCCCCACCGACTGCAAAGGTCCAGTCTTTATCCCAGATGAGTGCCCCCCGATCTCGAAGAGAACTGAGACGTTTTATGGGTATGGTTGGGTACTATAGGATGTTCATTGTAAATTTTGCGACAGTCGCAACCCCTCTGACAGATTTATTGAAGAAAGATGTTAAATATGTTTGGAATGAGCAGTGTGACATAGCCTTTCATCAATCAAAATCCATACTTTGTAATAGTCCTATTTTGCAGGCCCCTGATTTTGATCAACCTTTCAAGTTAGCTGTTGACGCCAGCAATGTGGGAGCCGGTGCTGTCCTCTTGCAGGAGGACGAGAACCATGTTGAGCACCCTGTAAGTTATTTTAGTAAGAAATTCAATCAAGCCCAAAGGAATTATTCCACCATTGAGAAGGAACTTTTGTCTTTGATATTAGCATTGCATCATTTTCATGTTTATTTGTGTCCTTCAGGCAATGTCATCAAGGTGTATACTGATCACCACCCATTGAAATATGTTAATAAGTTCCGAGATAAGAATCAAAGGTTAACTAGGTGGGCCTTGTTCCTTCAAGAGTATAATTTAGATATTCGCCATATTGCTGGCGCACATAATGTGTTAGCTCATTGTTTATCCCGCTCTTAACGTGAGAAAATTCCTCTTCTAGGAATTTTCTCCTTTAAGGAGGGGGGTGTTACGAAGACGTGTGTGTCTGTATCTATTTCTTATCAGGGCGAGGAGTGATGCCAGAGGCTGGCTCGGAGTTTCTGTCCACCCAGCATTTTACGAGAGTGTAGCTACGCCGAGACTCTGGGACCCTCCAACCAATGAGAATTTCTCCTATATTTCTATAGCCAATCGAAATGTAAGGTTTATAGCAGCAAGGGTGAACGCTTGTCTTCTTGTACCCACAACACCCGCTGAGACTTGATTCCTTTCTCTGAAGCCTAGCGAGGTGGGTAGTGTCCCCTGCTGTAGCCTGTAAGCCTGTAAACCTGTAAGCCTGTAAACCTGTAAGCCTGTAAGCCCTACTGTGCTATAATCCGTTACTGCTATAAGCCCGTTACCCGAGTGTTGTGCTATAAGTGTTTACTGTTACATCAGGTTTAGATAAGTGTAACGATGAAGTTAATTGTGTCACGTCAAGCGTAACTGTCACAAGAAAGAGATCTCCTGGCTTGAAATCTTATCTGAAATATTGACTTATATTCAGTGTTAACGTAAATGTTTCATGCTTGATTTATGTGCCTATCTTTGTACACTTGAATTCTTTCATTATAAGTAGATTTCATGTAATGCTGGTCTTTAATTCAATCCTATAACTTTATTATTGTGTTATCCTGTTGTGCAACTTGACAAATCTATAACGCACTTGCAAGACAAGGGTCAGTAGTATTTGTAACAGATATGTTACTGGCGACCTTGCCTGAATAAGTATTGAGTTCGTAACAATATATATATATATATATATATATATATATATATATATATATATATATATATATATAGGGATAGTGGAGAAAGAATACTTCCCACGTATTCCCTGCGTGTCGTAGAAGGCGACTAAAAGGGAAGGGAGCGGGGGGCTGGAAATCCTCCCCTCTCATTTTTTTTATTTTAATTTTCCAAAAGAAGGAACAGAGAAGGGGGCCAGGTGAGGGTATTCCCTCAAAGGCCCAGTCCTCTGTTCTTAACGCTACCTCGCTATCGCGGGAAATGGCGAATAGTATGAAAAAAAAAAAAAAATATATATATATATATATATATATATATATATATATATATATATATATATATATATATATATATATATATATATAAGAGTATTAGTGAAAGAGTAAGAGTATTAGTGAAAGAGAAGAGAGAGGCATTTGGACGATTTTTGCAGGGAAAAAATGCAATTGAGTGGGAGATGTATAAAAGAAAGAGACAGGAGGTCAAGAGAAAGGTGCAAGAGGTGAAAAAAAGGGCAAATGAGAGTTGGGGTGAGAGAGTATCATTAAATTTTAGGGAGAATAAAAAGATGTTCTGGAAGGAGGTAAATAAAGTGCGTAAGACAAGGGAGCAAATGGGAACTTCAGTGAAGGGCGCAAATGGGGAGGTGATAACAAGTAGTGGTGATGTGAGAAGGAGATGGAGTGAGTATTTTGAAGGTTTGTTGAATGTGTTTGATGATAGAGTGGCAGATATAGGGTGTTTTAGTCGAGGTGGTGTGCAAAGTGAGAGGGTTAGGGAAAATGATTTGGTAAACAGAGAAGAGGTAGTGAAAGCTTTGCGGAAGATGAAAGCCGGCAAGGCAGCAGGCTTGGATGGTATTGCAGTGGAATTTATTAAAAAAGGGGGTGACTGTATTGTTGACTGGTTGGTAAGATTATTTAATGTATGTACGATTCATGGTGAGGTGCGTGAGGATTGACGGAATGCTTGCATGCCATTGTACAAAGGCAAAGGGGATAAGAGTGAGTGCTCTTATTAAAGAGGTATAATTTTGTTAAATATTTATGGGAAATTATATGTGACGGTATTGACTGGGAGGGTGAAGGCATGTACAGAGCATCAGACTAGGGAAGAGCAGTGTGGTTTCAGAAGTGGTAGAGGATGTGTGGATTAGGTGTTTGCTTTGAAGAATGTATGTGAGAAATGCTTAGAAAAGCAAATAGATTTGTATGAAGCATTTATGGATCTGGAGAAGGCATATGATAGAGTTAACAGAGATGCTCTGTGGAAGGTATTAAGAATATATGGTGTGGGAGGCAAGTTGTCAGAAGCAGTGAAAAGTTTTTATCGAGGATGTAGGGCATGTGTACGTGTAGGAAGAGGGGAAAGTGATTGGTTCTCAGTGAATGTTGGTTTGCGGAATGTGTGTGCGATGTCTCAATGGTTGTTTAATTTGTTTATAGATGGGGTTGTTAGGGAGGTGAATGCCAGAGTTTTGGAAAGAGGGGCAAGTATGCAGTCTGTTATGGATGAAAGAGCTTGAGAAGTGAGTCAGTTATTGTTAGCTGTCGATACAGCGCTGGTGGCTGATTCATGTGATAAACTGCAGAAGCTGGTGACTGAGTTTGGTAAAGTCTGTGAGAGAAGAAAACTGAGAGTAAATGTAAATTAGAGCAATGTTATTAGGGACAGTAAGGTTGAGGGGCAAGTCAAGTGGGAGGTAAGTTTGAATGAAGAAAACCTGGAGGAAGTGAAGAGTTTTAGATATCTGGGAGTGGATTTGGAAGTGGATGGAACCATTGAAGCGGAAGTGAATCATAGGGTGGGGGAGGGGGCGAAAGTTTTGGGAGCGTTGAAGAATGTATGAAAGTCGAGAACATTATCTCGGAGAGCAAAAATTGGTATGTTTGAAGGAATAGTGGTTCCAACAATGTTGTATGGTTGCGAGGCGTGGGCTTTGGATAGAGTGTTGCGGAGGAGGGTGGATGTGCTGGAAATGAGATGTTTGAGGACAATATGTGGTGTGAAGGGATGTGATCGAATAAGTGATGATAGGGTAAGAGAGTTGTGTGGTAATAAAAAGAGTGTGGTTGAGAGAGCAAAAGAGGCTGTTTTGAAATGGTTCGGTCATATGGAGAGAATGAGTGAGGAAAGATTGGCGAAGAAAATGAATGTGTCAGAGATGGAGGGAACGAGGAGAAGTGGGAGACCACATTGGACCTGGAAAGATTGAGTGAAAGAGATTTTGAATGATTGGGGCCATAAGATGCAGGAGGGTGAAAGGCGTGGAAGAAATAGAGTGAATTGGAACGATGTGGTATACCGGGATCAACGTACTTCAATGGATTGAACCAGGGCATGTGAAGCGTCTGGGGTAACCCATGGAAAGTTTTGTGGGGCCTGGATGTGGAAAGGGAGCTGTGGTTTCCGAGCATTATTACATGACAGTTAGAGACTGAGTGTGAAGGAATGTGGCCTTTGTTGTCTTTTCCTAGCGCTACCTCGCGCACATAAGGCGGGGAGGAGGATGCTATTTCATGTGTGGCGGGGTGGCGATGGGAATGAATGAAGGCAGACAGTATGAATTATGTACATGTGTATATATGTATATGTGTATATATATATATATATATATATATATATATATATATATATATATATATATATATATATATATATATATATGCATACGTTGAGATGTATAAGTATGTATATGTGCATGTGTGGACGTGTATGTATATACATGTGTATGTGGGTGGGTTGGACCATTCTTTCTCTGTTTATTTCCGCTAAATGACTGGTGATTAGGAATACCTAGTTTACAGAGAGAGAGATATACATAAGTATACGTATGTAAGTAGGACAGATGACCAGAGAGCGTTATTGGATTGCATGTTAATTGATAGGCGCGCGAAAGAGAGACTTTTGGATGCTAACATGCTTCGAGGTGCAACTGGAGGAATGTCTGATCATTATCTTGTGGAGGCGAAGGTGAAGATTTGTAGAGTTTTCCAGAAAAGAAGAGATGATGTTTGGGTGAAGAGAGTGGCGAGAGTAAGTGAGCTTGGGAAGGAGACTTGTGTGAGGAAGTACCAGGAGAGACTGAGTACGGAATAGAAAAAGATAAGAACAAAGGACGTAAGCGGAGGGGGAGAGGAATGGGATGTATTTAGGGAAGCAATGATGGCTTGTGTAAAAGATGCTTGTGGCATGAGAAGCTTGGGAGGTGGGCAGATTACAAAGGGTTGTGAGTGGTGGGATGAAGAAGTAAGATTATTAGTGAAAGAGAAGAGGGAGGTATTTGGACGATTTTTGCAGGGAAGTAATGCAAATGACTGAGAAATTTATACAAGAAAGAGGAAGGAGGTCAAGAGAAAGGTTCGAGAGGCGAAAAAGAGGACAAATGAGAGTTGGGGTGAGAATGTATCATTAAATTTTAGGGAGAATAAAAGATGTTTTGGAAGAAAGTAAATAGAGTGCGTAAGACAAGGGAACAAATGGGAACTTCAGTGAAGGGGGCTAATGGGGAGGTGATAAAAATTAGTGGTGATGTGAGAGGGAGATGGAGTGAGTATTTTGAAGGTTTGTTGAATATGTTTGATGTAGAGTGGCAGATATAGTGTGTTTTGGTCGAGGTGGTGTACAAAGTGAGAGGGTCAGGGAGAATGATTTGGTAAACAGAGAAGAGGTAGTAAAAGCTTTGCGGAAGATTAAAGCCGGCATACATTGAGATGTATAGGTATGTATATTTGCATGTGTGGACGTGTATGTATATACATGTGTATGTGGGTGGGTTGGGCCATTCTTTCGTCTGTTTCCTTGCGCTACCTCGCTAACGCGGGAGACAGCGACAAAGCAAAATAAATAAATAAACAAATAAATAGATAAATAAATAAATAAATAAATAAATAAATAGATAAATAAATAAATAAATAAATAAATAAATAAATATATATATATATATATATATATATATATATATATATATATATATATATATATATATATATATATATATATATATATATTCCTGTGAGTCCTCGGGGAAAATGAAAATGGGAACTTTTCGTTTTTCATTTTCCCCGTGGACTCAGGAATATCTTGATCACGCGCAAAATTGTGATCCTTTCCAATATATATATATATATATATATATATATATATATATATATATATATATATATATATATATATATATATATGTATATATATATATATATATATATATATATATATATATATATATATATATATATATATATATATATATATATATATATATATATATATATATGTATATAAATATATATATATATATATATATATATATATATATATATATATATATATATATATATATATATATATATATACCTGGGGATAGGGGAGAAAGAAGTCGTAGAAGGCGACTAATGGGGACGGGAGCGGGGGGCCAGAAACCCTCCCCTCCTTGTATTTTAACTTTCTAAAAGGGAAAACAGAAGGAGTTACGCGGGGAGTGCTCATCCTCCTCGAAGCTCAGATTGGGGTGTCTAAATGTGCGTGGATGTTACCAAGATGAAAAAAAAGAAGAGATAGGTAATGTGTTTGAGGAAAGGATCCCGAATGTTTTGGCTCTGAGTGAAACGAAGCTCAAGGGTAAAGGGGAAGAGTGGTGTGGGAATGTCTTGGGAGTAAAGTCAGGGGTTAGTGAGAGGACAAGAGCAAGGAAAGGAGTAGCACTGCTCCTGAAACAGGAGTGGTGGGAGTATGTGATACACTTTATTAAAGTAAACTCTAAATTGATATGGTTAAAAGTGAAGGTGGATAGAGAGAGATGGGCGATTATTGGTACATATTCACCTGTGCATGAGAAGAAATATCATGAGAGGCAAGTGTTTTGGGAGCAGCTGAGTATGTTAGTTGATTTGATGCACGAGACCGGGTTATAGTGATGGTTGATTTGAATGCAAAGGTGAGTAATGTTGCAGTTGAGGGAATAATTCATGTACATGGGGTTTTCAGTGTTGTAAATGGAAATGGTGAAGAGCTTGTAGATTTATGTGCTGAAAAAGGACTGGTGATTGGAAATACCTGTATTAAAAAAGCGAGATATACATAAGTATACATATGTAAGTAGGAGAGATGGCCAGAGAGCGTTATTGGGTTACGTGTTAACTGATAGGCGCGCGAAAGAGAGACTTTGGGATGTTAATGTGCTGAGAGGTGCAACTGGAGGGATGTCTGATCATCATATTGTAGAGGCGAAGGTGAAGATTTGTAGAGGTCTTCAGAAAAGAATAGAGAATGTTGGGGTGAAAAGAGTGGTGGGAGCCTGGGAAGGAAACTTGTCTGAGGAAGTACCAGGAGAGACAGTACAGAATGGAAAAAAAATGTGAGAACAAAGGACGTAAAGGGAGTGTGGGAGAACTGGGATGTATTTAGGGAAGCAGTGATATCTTGAGCAAAAGATGCTTGTGGCATGAGAAGCGTGGGAGGTGGGCAAATTAGAAAGGGTAGTGAGTGGTGGAATGAAGAAGTAAGATTATTAGTGAAAGAGAAGAGAGAGGAATTTGGACGATTTTCGCAGGGAAATAATGCAAATGACTGGGAGATGTATGAGAGAAAGAGGCAAGAGGTCAAGAGAAAGGTGCAAGAAGTGAAAAAGAGTGCAAATGAGAGTTGGGGTGAGAGAGTATCATTAAATTTTAGCGAGAATGAAAAGATGTTTTGGAAGGAGGTAAATGAATTGCTTAAGACAAGGGAAGAAATGGGAACTTCAGTGAAGAGGGCTTATGGGGAGGTGATAACAAGTAGTGGTAATGGGAGAAGGAGATGGAGGGAATATTTTGAAGGTTTGTTTCGGTTTGTAGAAATTCAAATACAAGGAGGGAAGGGGGGTGGAGGTTTCCGGTTTTCCGCGCGCCCCCTTAAGTCGCCTCCTACGACTCGCGGAGAGCACGTGGGAAGTATACTTTCTCCCATATACATCGTGTGGTTACAACGATAATGGGCTGTATTATCACCAGTGGAGGAAAGGAAATGAATGGCCATTGAAGACTCTTTTTTCCGAGAAATCCATCACTCTCTGCGGATATACCTACTCCCCTTGTGGATCTCCCTATTCCCTTGTTGATCTCCCTTCTTCCCTGTGGATCTCCCTACTCCCTTCTTTATCTCCCTTCTCTCCTGTGACTCTAACTACTTCCCTCCAGATCTCTCTACTCCCCTCTAGGTCTCCCTAATCCCATCTGGGTCTCCCTACTCCCCTCTGGATCTGGAGATTTCTAGTTGCTTAAAAAAGGGTTCGCTGGGTTCTTGTTCAAAGTTTGTTTAAAAAAACACAAGTTTCAATATCAGAAAATATATAGTGTGACACAGGCGCAACCTATACCCATGATTATGTTCGCTGGTACCAAAGAGTACTTTATGAAACACCACCAATGTTCCTTCTCATTTACATTCTAACGTTTGATTTACTAATGTTCGTGAGGAACAGGTTCATTTATGCGACTATATTCTAGCTTCCGAGTCATATAACTTATAATGCACATTCTCTTCACGCATGTTTGTACATAAGTATGTTGTTGATTTAACAGCTATCAATAGATGAAGGTCCTTAACTCCGAATGCATACAGTTCCATAACTCAAAATATAGAAAATATTGAAGTTTCCTTCCGCTGTTATAAATTGCCCACTGTTCATATCATCAAACAGCTACAGAGCTGCCACACACATTCTGTTGCCTAACTATTAGATTTTTTCTTTCGAATACGTATTAGTAGCTCTGTATTATCTATATGATAAGACATATTCTTAGCACAGGTACATATGATTGATGTCTTGTATACGAGATGATAATCAGGTTGAGGTAAGCAAGACCGTCCATTGCAGTGTTGGGATGAGCTGGTGTTTTTTTATATCAGTAAGGCGCTCTGACTAGGACGTTGGACCTAGATACTGTTGACCACTTGAAACGCTCACTCACGAATACAGAGAAAGCAGTAGCCTTTCGGTGTGCAGGCAGAGAAGGCTGGTGGAAGATATTTGATGCCAGGAGATTTGATGAGGAGCATCATCGTAAGCGCTTATATACAGGTAGGCATCACAATAAGACATTACACAAACCTTTATGTCTTCCCTTACATCCCGTTACAAGGTTCTATTTCTGTTTCTGATCGTTGTAATCATTTACAGTTGTCTGATTTTTATTACTCTGTAAAAGTTATGTCATCATCTTCTAGATTACGCGCATTTACAATATTTTTGAGAGGGCTGAATAGTCATAGAAGTTTGCCACATCCCAACTAACTGTACATTATGACATAGATGTCATTTTTGAAAGCTACAATAAACATTGTTAAGAGGCGAGTCATGTATGAACTAGTCAGAGTGGAGGTGAGTCATGTATGAACTAGTCAGAGTGGAGGGGAGTCATGTATGAACTAGTTAGAGTGGAGGGGAGTCATGTATGAACTAGTCAGAGTGGAGGGGAGTCATGTATGAACTAGTCAGAGTGGAGGGGAGTCATGTATGAACTAGTTAGAGTGGAGGAGAGTCATGTATGAACTAGTCAGAGTGGAGGGGAGTCATGTATGAACCAGTCAGAGTGGAGGGGAGTCATGTATGAACTAGTCAGAGTGGAGGAGAGTCATGTATGAACTAGTCAGAGTGGAGGGGAGTCATATATGAACTAGTCAGAGTGGAGGAGAGTCATGCATGAACCAGTCAGAGTGGAGGGGAGTCATGTATGAACTAGTCAGCGTGGAGGGGAGTCATGTATGAACTAATCAAAGTGGACATAGCTATGTGTCTGCTGTACATCACCGACTGGCTTACAATAGCGATGTTAAAAGTGGGCACCTTGGTACTCAGTGCTGAGTCGAACTACGATATTTCAGTATCTTGGTAAACTCAATTTCAGAAAGACACAGTTAATTATGCTATCCCTGCCACACAGTCATTGAGACACACACACACACACACACACACACACACACACACGATTTCATGCAACTATCATGTTAATTATGTTTATTGTGGTGAGCGGAGAAGCTACAAAACCAAGAAGCGGGTAGGGAAGTTACAGGTACAGGACTATTCACATTACAGGGGCAGGACAACTCAAGTTACAGGCACGGCACGACTCATGATACAGGAACATGACGACACACGTTACAGGAACAAGACGACTCATGTACAGAGGCAGGCCGACTCATATTACAGTAATAAGACGACTCACGTTACAGGAACAAGACGACTCGTGTTACAGTAACAAGACGACACACGTAGCAGGGGCAGGACGACCAATGTTACTGGGGCAGGACGACTCACTTTACTGGGGCAGGACGACCCATGTTACAGGGGCACAACGACTCACGTTACAGGGACAGGACGACCCATGTTACAGGGGCAGGACGACCCATGTTACAGGGGCACAACGACTCACGTTACAGGGGCAGGACGACCCATGTTACAGGGGCAGGACGACCCATGTTACAGGGGCAGGACGACCCATGTTACAGGGGCAGGACGACCCATGTTACAGGGGCAGGACGACCCATGTTACAGGGGCAGGACGACCCATGTTACAGGAGTAGGACGACCCATGTTACAGGGGCAGGACGACCCATGTTACAGGGGCAGGAGGACCCATGCTACAAGGGCAGAACGATCCATGTTACAGAGATAGGACGACTCACGTTACAGGGGCAGGACGATACATGTTACAGGGGCAGGACGACCCATGTTACAGGGGCAGGACGACCCATGTTACAGGAGTAGGACGACCCATGTTACAGGGGCAGGACGACCCATGTTACAGGGGCAGGACGACCCATGTTACAGGAGCAGGACGACCCATGTTACAGGAGTAGGACGACCAATGTTACAGGGGCAGGACGACCCATGTTACATAGGCAGGAGGACCCATGCTACAAGGGCAGAACGATCCATGTTACAGAGATAGGACGACTCACGTTACAGGGGCAGGACGACCCATGTTACAGGGGCAGGACGACCCATGTTACAGGGGCAGGACGACCCATGTTACAGGGGCAGGACGACCCATGTTACCGGGGCAGGACGACCCATGTTACAGGGGCAGGACGACACATGTTACAGGGGCAGGACGACCCATGTTACAGGAGTAGGACGACCCATGTTACAGGGGCAGGACGACCCATGTTACAGGGGCAGGAGGACCCATGCTACAAGGGCAGAACGATCCATGTTACAGAGATAGGACGACTCACGTTACAGGGGCAGGACGACCCATGTTACAGGGGCAGGACGACCCATGTTACAGGGGCAGGACGACCCATGTTACCGGGGCAGGACGACCCATGTTACAGGGGCAGGACGACCCATGTTACAGGGGCAGGAGGACCCATGCTACAAGGGCAGAACGATCCATGTTACAGAGATAGGACGACTCACGTTACAGGGGCAGGACGACCCATGTTACAGGGGCAGGACGACCCATGTTACAGGGGCAGGACGACCCATGTTACCGGGGCAGGACGACCCATGTTACCGGGGCAGGACGACACATGTTACAGGGGCAGGACGACCCATGTTACAGGAGTAGGACGACCCATGTTACAGGGGCAGGACGACCCATGTTACAGGGGCAGGACGACCCATGTTACAGGGGCAGGACGACTGGGGCTAACTTCTGTGCTGACTTTATCCCTAGTAAGACCTCCTCCTGCTCTGTATTGTGTTGTCTCCTCCTACCATCTGGCTCCAGCCCAGCTCTAACATAGCTTCTGAGTCCACTACAACCAGATTCCCTATTTGTGGTGGCACGTGCAGCAAAGTCTAACTACTTACTACTTCTCTGCTTGTTTTTTCTTTTTTTTTTGCTGTTTTTGATCTAATACAATAAGGGAATGTCAGGTAAGTGACCTAAACTACATGTTGATAGTGAAAGAAGTTGTTAATTGAGGGAAGGAATGTATGGACACACCAAGACGAAGATAGAGTATCAGACTGCTGATAGCATAGATAGAAGTTGAGATGCGGCAGTTAGACGATGGTTCGAACATACCTCACCTTACCTCCCATCATCATCTCCCGCACACGGTCCCGCCACACACACACACACACACACACACACACACACACACACACACACACACACACACACACACACACACACACACACACACAGTTTTCGTATGTACCACAAGCTCCAGTTAGCTAAGCAGATATTTTCCTTCACCCTTTTCAAACACATCTAAATTCGAGCGTTTATAAGCAACTAGTCACAGCAATTATAATGGATATATGTAGGATAAATCATACATATTATTATCCTTGCTTATATACCCATAAACTTTTAACGCAGTGCATAAAATGCAAATTCACTTTCCTTTTATGCATTGAATCTTAATGCTTTCATCAAGGACATTCATAATTCTGCCTTTATCCTTATCAAAACTTCACTGATTGCTGAGAGATGAGCCATCTCCTTACATCAACCTGTCTTGCTCTTCCTTTCTTTCTTGACTTTGCCATTGCACTTTCGAGTGTAACAACAAGGTGTGGATTATGAGGCTACCAACATATCCTATCATAATAACTGTAAATGATTTAATGTATATAATTGTCCACAACAAACTTACCCAATTTATTTAAAGTAAATAAAACTTGTTTACTTTTCATGCCTACCTCTCTCTGACGTTTAGTTTGAAATTTGTCATCTTTCTTCCCGACTTTTATCGTCATTACATTTTCGTCCTCCTTTTACAACATAGAAATGATAAGCTTACCATTGTTATCTGATAAGATTCCATTGCTTTACCTCTCTTATCAAACACAGATAAACATAGAGACGTGCATCGTCTTAGGCAACATAAACATCTGAAACTAATTCTCTACCACCTGATATCTGATCTCTTTCATTTTATACTAGTACTCTATAACCTGATACTAGTTCGGTACTACTTGATACTAGTTCTCTACAACCTGATACTAGTTCTGTACTACTTAATTCTAGTTCTCTACAACCTGATACTAGTTCTTTACTACTCGATACTAGTTTTGTACAACCTGATACTAGTTCTTTACTACTCGATACTAGTTCTCTACAACCTGATACTAGTTCTGTACTACTTGATACTAGCTCTCTACAACCTGATACTAGTTCTGTACTACTTGATACTAGCTCTCTACAACCTGATACTAGTTCTGTACTACTTGATACTAGTTCTCTGCTATCTGAACTAGGTCTCTACCGCCTGATAATAGTTCTTTGCTATCAGGTACTAGGTACCTGTATATGGTGCTAATTCTCTGCCACCTGATACCAGTTTTCTACTACCTGACGCGAATATTCTGCTACATTACATTAACTCTACAACCATATAATAGTTTCTCTCACCAACTGAAACTAGATCTCTACTACTACTACTACTTCTCTATCACCTTGCAATACTTCCCTACCACTTGATACTAATCATCTGCCATTTGACACTGATACCCATTCTTCCTGATACTAGTGATCCAAAATCTGATCCAATGTCTCTACTACCTGATACTAGTTCCATTCCACTTGATACTAAATCTCTACTACCTGATACTATTGTGTTACTACCTGATACAAGTTCTCTGCCACTTAATGACAATTTTCTACTATCAGATACTAGTTTTCTGCCACCTGATATCACTTTTCTACTAAATGACTAGTTTTCAAGTATCTGATACAGTTTATGTACCACCTTTTACTAGTTCTCTGCTACCTAATACTAGTTCCTTACTACGTGACACTAGTTCTCTACTACTTGATACTAGTTCTCACCTACCTGATATTAGATCACTTCTACGTGATATTTTGTTCTCTTCTACTTGGTGGTAGTTCCCTACTTCTGATACTAGTTCTGTATTACCTGACATTAGTTTTCTACCGCTTCATACCAGTTCTCTTCTACTTGGTACTAGTTTTGATACTAGTCTTCTACTACCTGACACTTGTTGATAGAAGAACTCAAATATCTGATAACAGTTGTATACGACTTGATACATGCTGATTCTCTACCACTTGATAACACAGGGGAACAAATCTTTAACAATTTTGATGCCACATATTCTAAACACGACTCTAGGTATATTCACGCCACTGAATAAGAATATGACCTTCATATCCTTCTAGCAGCTATAGTTTTTGAGATAATGCACTTATCAATAATGTACCTCTCATGAGCATAGATAGTTCTTAAAATGTGTGCTTCTACAAAATGGCTAGAAATATGGATTAGTCCCAATTGGTCACTGAACTAAGATGGCAGAACTGCAGGACACAATCGCCCTGGTCTTACACAAGATATCATACTACCATTGCCAATGGCTGATCTGTGTGGATCTGAAGATGGTGACTTTTCTCCTGGGTCAGCACTGTGGATACACCAAGTATCTCTGCTTTATCTGTCTCTGTGATAGTAGAGCTGAGGAGACAATGGTCTCTGAGAGAACACATGGTGGTTGGAGAAAATAACGTAATGGCAGAACCCTTGGTTGACAGAGATAAGATCATTGTACCACCACTGCACATCAAACTAGGTTTAATGAAACAGTTTGTGAAGGCTTTAAACAAAGAAGGGCACCACTTTTTCTACATATGCACAACAACCTTGGTGACTTAAGTGAGGAACAGGGTGAACGATTCTACCAAGATTTAAGAACCATAGAAGAAGATACCGGGGACACTGGGATACCCATATCAGGGACACTGGGATACCCATACCGGGGACACTGGGATACCCATACCGGGTACACTGGGATACCCATATCAGGGACACTGGGATACCCATACCGGGGACACTGGGATAGCCATATGATGGTGGATTACTACTGGACCAGTCAACGTGATTGTCCTGGGCAGCTCACCACAAGAAGTCTTTGAAACGTGAGACATATGAGTAAATAAAGGTTGTATCAATAATATATATAACTTTCTCTGCTTGTTTCATCATTGTTTCATCATTGTCTCATTCTAGGGACATCATTCAATCATTAACAAACAAATTCTACTTGTATCAAGCCATCTTTTTGTCAAAAAGGCAACAATGATGATACGTCGCCATCAGTACTTGTGTCCGATCGGTTGTATGCATAGCAATTAACGGTATACCATATCACAATAACCAGAGATGACAGAGAAAACTGATGGCATATTTAGAATCAGCCACCAAAATTTATACCTAAAAACAGGTCGAAAATCTCAGGCACCAAATTCTTTGTAAACCTGTGTAATAGTACCTCATTTTCTGATACTTATTCTCTAACACCTGATACTTGTTCTCTACTAACTAATACTAGTTATAGTTCTTATCTTAGTTCTCTAACATCTGATACTAGTTTTCTACTACCTAATACTAACTGTCAACTGTGTGATACTAGTTCTCTACTGGTATTATGTTACTTTATTCTATTTCACTATCATCTGATACTACATCTCTGCTACCTAATGTTAGTTCTCTACTACCTGACACAAGTTCTCTCATACCCGACACTCGTGATGTAATACCCAATACTAGTTCTCTTCCACTTGATACTAGTTCCCTACGACCTGATACTAATTCTTTTCCACCTGAAACAGTCCTCCTTGACTATCTTACCACCTGAAAGTCCTCCTTCACTATCCTACCATCTGAAACTGTCCTCCTCCACTATCTGACAACTGAAATAGTTCTCCTCTACTATCTTACCACCTGAAACAGTCCTCCATCACTATCTTACCACCTGAAACAGTCCTCCATCACTATCTTACCACCTGAAACAATCCTCCACTACTATCTTATCAAGTGAAACAGTCCTCCTCCACAATCTTACCATCTAAAGAGTCCTTCTCTACTATTTTGCCGCCTGAAACAATTCTCCTCCACTATCTTACCAAGTGAAACAGTCCTCCTCCACTATCTTACCACCTGAAACAGTCCTCCTTCACTATCTTACCAACTGAAACAGTCCTTCTGCACTATCTTAAAACCTGAAACAGTCCTCCTCCACCATCTTACTACTAGAAACAGTCCTCCTCCACTATCGTGCCACCTAAAACAGTCCTTCTTCACTATCTAACCACCTGAAACAGTCCTCCTCCACTATCTTACCACTTGAAACAGTCCTCCTCAACTATATTACCTCCTAAAACAGTCGTCCTCACCATCTTACCATCTGAAACAGTCCTCCTCCACTATCGCACTACCTGAAACGTTTCTATTCCATTATCTTACCATCTGAAATAGTCCTCATCCACTATCTTAACAACTGAAAAGTCCTCCTCCACTATCTTACCACCTAAAACAGTCCTCCTCCACTATCTTAACATCTGAAACATTCCTCTTCCACTATCTTACCACCTGAAACACTCCTCCTCAACATTCTTACCACCTGAAATAGTCCTCCACCTCTAGCTTACCAAGTGAAACAGTCCTCCTTCATTATCTTGTCACTGGAAACAGTCCTCCTTCACTATTTAACCATTTGAAATACTCCTCTTTCAGTATCTTACCACCTTAGACAGTCCTCCTGCACTATCTTACCACCTGGAACAGTCCTCATCCACTATCTTACCATTAGAAATAATCCTTCTCACTTATCTAACTACCTGAAAAAGTCCTCCTCCAGTTTCTAACCATCTGAAACAATCCTTCTCCACTATCTTACAACCGGAAACAGGCCACCTTCACTATCTTACCACCTGAAACAGTCTTCCTTCACTATCCTATCACCTAAAATAGTCCTCTTCCAATATCTTACCGCATGAAATAGTCCTCCTCCACTATGTTACCACAGGAAAGAGTCCCTCTCTACTATCTTACCATCTGAGACACTCCTCCACCATCTGACCCTCTAAAACAGTCCTCCTTCACTTTCTTACCACCTTGAACAGTCCTCCTCCGCTATCTTACTACCTGAAACAGTCCTTCTCCGCAATTTTGCCATGTGAAACAGTCCTCCTCCACTATCTAACCATCTGAAACAGTCCTCCTCCACTATCTTACCATCTGAAACAGTCGTACTCCACTATCTTAGCATCTAAAACAGTCGTCCTCCACCATCATATATCCTGAAACAGTTCTGCACTATCTTACCACCTTGAACAATAGTCCTTCACTATCTTACCGCCTGGAACAGTCCTTCCGCACTCTCTTACCAGCTGAAACATTCCTCCTCCACTATCTTACCGCCTGAAACAGACGTCCTCCAACATTTTAAAACCTGAAACAGCCCTCTTCCACTACCTTACCACCTGAGATAGTTCTCATCCATTATCTTACCATCTGAAACAGTTCTCCTCCACCATCTTACTACCAGAAACAGTCCTCCTCCGCTATCTTACTACCTGAAACAGTCTTTCCCCACGATCTTACCACGTGAAACAGTCATCCTTCACTACCTAACCATCTGAAACAGTCCTGCTCCACTACCTTACCAACTGAAACAGTCCTCCTCCACTATCTTACCACCGGAAACTTTCCTCCTCTACTCTCTTACTATCTGCAAGTCTTCTTCCACTATTTTACTACATGAAACAGTCCTCCTACGCAATCTTACCATCTGAAATACTCCTCGTCCACTACCTTACCACCTGAAAGAGGCCTCCTCCAGTATCTTACCATCTAAAACAGTCCTCCTCTACCATCATACATCCTGAAACAGTTCTGCACTATCTTATCACCTTGAACAATAGTCATCCAGTATCTTTCCACCTTGAACAATCCTCCTTCATTATCTTACCACCAGAAACATTGTTCCTCCACTATCTTACCACCTGAAACAGACGTTCTCCACCATCTTCATCCCTGAAATAGTCCTACTCCACTATCTTACCACCTGAGACAGTCCTCCTCCATAATATTACCTGAAACAGTTCTCCTTTATCCTACTACCTAAAACAGTACTCCTCCACTATGTTAAAATCAGAAACAGTCCACCTCCACTATCTTACATCCTGAAACAGTCCTCATCCACTATCACACAATCTGAAACAGTCCTCCTCCACTATCTTACCAGCTGAAACAGTCCTACTGCACTATCTTACCACTTCAAAGAGTCCTCCTCTACAATCTTGCGCTAGTAACAGTCATCCAACACTATCTCACCACTTGAAACAGGACTCCACTATCTTACCACCTGAAACAGTCATCCTCCATTGTCTTGCCACCTGAAACAGCCTCCTCAAGTATCCTAACACCTGAAACAGTCCTCCTGCACTATCTTACCACCTGAAACAGTCCTCTTCCACTATTTCACCATCTAAAGCAGTCCTCCTTCACTATCTTACCACCTGAGACAGTTCTCCTTCACTATTTAACCACATGAAACAGTCCTCTTCCACTTTTTTACCACTTAAAACAGTCCTCCTTAACTATCTTACAGGCCTAAAACCGTCCTCCTCCAATATCTTACCATCTGAAACAGTCCTCCTCCACTATCTTACTCCCTGAAACAGTCCTCCTCCACTATCTTCCCACCTGAAAGTCTTCCTTCACTATCTTATCAACTGAAAAGACCTTCTCCACTATCTTATAACCTGGAACAATTCTCCTCTATCGTACTACCTGAAGCAGTCCCCTCCTATACTTTTTACCACCTGAGAACGTTCTCCTCCACTATCTTACCACATGAAACAGTCCTCCACTATCTTACCGCCTGCAACTCTCCTCCTCCAGTATCTTATCACTCGATATAGTACTACTCCACTATCTTACCACCTAAAAAGTCTTCCTTCACGATCTTACCACCTGAAACAGTACTCTTCAACTATCCTACCACCTGAAATAGTCCTCATCTACTATCTTACCATCTGAAATAGTCCTCCTTCACTCTCTTAACACCTGAAAGAGTCCTCTTCTGCCATCTTACCACCTGAGACAATACTCCTCCACTCTCTTAACATCTAAAAGAGTACTCCTCCACTATCTTAGCACCTGATATAGTACTCCTCTACTATCTTAGCATCTGGAAGTCCTCCTCCACTACCTTATAATCTGAAACAGTCCTTCTTCACTATCTTACCAACTGAAACAGTTCTCTTGCACTCTCTTACAACCTGAAACAGTCCTACTCTACTATCTTACCACCAAACCAGTCCTCCTTCACTATCTTACCAACTGAAACAGTCCTCTTGCACTATTTTACAAACGAAAACAGCCCATCTCACTATCTTCCCACCTGAAACAGTCCTCCTCCACTGTCCTTCCACCTGAAACAGTCCTCCTCCACTATAATACCACCTGAAATAGTCCTCCTCCAATGTCTTACCCCCAGAAAAATTCCTCCTCCTCCTCCACTATCTTACCACCTAAAACAGTACTCCTCAACTCCCTTACCATCTGAAACAGTCCTCCCCCACTATCTTCCTACCTGAAACAGCCCTCCTCCACTATCTTACCATCTAAAACAGTAATCCCTCACTATCTTACCACCTGAAGCAGTCCTTCTGCACCATATTACCACCTGAAACTGCCCTCCTTCACTATCTAACAATCTGAAACAGTCCTTCTCCACTATCTTGCCCCTTGAAAAAGTCCTCCTCCACTGTCTTACTACCTGAAACAGTCTCCAATAGCTATCTTAGCACATAAAACAATTTTTCACTATCTAACCATCTGAAACAGTCCTCTACTATTTTACCACCTATAAGTCCTCCTCTATTAACTCCATTGTCTTACAATCTGAAAGAGTCCTTCTCCACTATCATACTACCTGAAACAGTCCTCCCCCACTACCTTACAATATGAAACAGCCCTCAGCCACTATCTGACCACCTAAAACAGTTCTCTTCCTCTATCTTACCACTTCAAACAGTCTTCCTCCACTATTTTACCACCTCCACTAGCCTAGCATCAGAAATAGTCTTCAGCCACAATCTTACCGCCTGGTAAATTCCTCCTACACTATCTTACTAAGTAAAACTGTTCTCCACTACTATCATACCATCCGAAACAGTCCTCCTCCACTATTTTACCGCCTGAAACACTCTTCCTCCTCTCTCTTACCAAATGAAACAGTCCTCATCCACTATCTTAAGATATGAAACAGTATTCCTCCACTGTCTTTTTACCTGACAGTCCTTCTCCCCTCTCTTATCATCTGAAACAATCCTCTTCACTAACTAACCATCTGAGACAGTCCTCCACTATCTTACCACCTGAAACAGTCTTTCTCTATCCTACCACAAGAAACCATCTTTACCCACTATCTTACTTCTGAAACAGTCCTCCTCCACTGTCTTTCTACCTGAAACAGTACTTGACCACTATCTTACCATCTGAAACAGTTTCTCTTACTATCCTACCACCTGTAACAATTCTCCTGCACTATCGTAAGACCTAAACAGTCTTCCTCTTATATCTTTCTATCGGTAGAGTCTCTTTTCACTATCTTACCACCTGAAGCAGCCCTCCTCCACTATCTTCCCGCCTGAAACAGTTGTCCTCCACTATCTTAGTGCCTTCAACAGTTCTCCTGCAATATCATATACTTGATACACTCCTCCTCCACTATCCTAGCAACTGAAATAGTCCTATTCCACTATCTTACCACCTGAAACATTCCTCCTCCACTATCCTAACACCTAAAATAGTCCCCTTCCACTATCTTACCACCTGAAAAATTCCTCCTCCACTATCTAACCAAGTGAAACACTACTCCTCTGCTATCTTACCATCTGAAACAGTCCTCCTCCACTATCTTACCATCTGAAACAATCCTTCTCCACTATCTTACTACCTCAACTAGTCATCCTCCAATATCTCAATATCTAAAACAGTCCTTTAACAATCATACCACCTGAAGCAGTCCTCCTGATATATCTTACAAACGGAAACAGTACTCCTTCACATTCTTCCAATCTGATGATGTCCTCCTCCACTATTTTACCACGTAAAACAGTTCTCCCTCACTATCTAACCCCCTGAAAGAGTCCTCCTCCACTATCTTATCACCTGAAACAGTCCACCTCCACTATCTTGATACCTGAAACAGTTATCCTCCACTATCTTACAATATGAAACAGTTCTCCTTTATTATCTAACCATCTGAAACAGTCTTTCTCCTCTATCTTACCACCTAAATCAGTCCTCCTCCACTATCTTACAAGTGAAACAGTCCTCCTTTACTATCATAAAATCTGAGAGTTCTCCCCCACTATCTTACTACCGGAAACAGTCCTCCAGCACTATCTTACCGCCTGGAACAGTCCTTCTCAACTATCTTACCACTCTAAAAACTCCTCCCACACTATCTTACCATCTGGAACAGTCCTCGTCCACTATCTTACCACCATAAACAGTCCTTTTTCACTATCTTACAAGTGAAACAATCCACCTTTACTTCCTTAAAAACTATAAGTCCTCCTCCACTATCTTACCACCTGAAACAGTCCTACTCTGCTGTCTTACCGCCTGGAACAGTCTTTTTCAACTATCTTACCACTTTGAAAAGTCCTCCTCTATTTAACAGTCGTTCTCAACTATCTTACCACTTTGAAAAGTCCTCCTCTACTATCTTACCACATGAAGCAGTCTTCCTATACTATCTTACTACTTGAAACAGATCTCCTTTACTATCTTCCTACATGAATTAGTCTTCCTGCACTATGTAACCCCCTGAAAGAGTCCTCCTCTAATATCTTACCAGCTGAAACAGTTCTCCTCTACTATCTTACTACCTGAAACAGTCCATCTACTATCTTACATGAAACAATTCTTCACTATCTAATCATCTGAAACAGTCCTCCTCCACTATATTACCACCTAAAACAGTCCGCATCCACTATCTTACAATTGAAACAGTCCTCCTTTACTACCATAAAATCTGAGGTCCTTCTCCACTATCTTATCGCCTGGAACAGTCCTTCTAAACTATCTTACCACTTTCAAAAATCTTCCTCCACTGTCTTACCACATGAAGTAGTCATCCTTTACTATTTCACCACCTGAAACAGGTCCTTATTCAGTATCTTACAAGTGAAAGTCTTCCTTTACTATCTTGAAATCTGAAAGTCCTCCTCCACTATCCTACTACCTGATACAGTCCTCCGCCACTATCTTACCACCTTCATCATTCCTTCTCAACTATCTTTCCACTTTTAAAACTCCACCTCCACAATCTTACCACCTGAAGCAGTTCTCTTCAACTATCTTACCACCCGAAACAGTCACTCTTCACTATCTTACAAGTGAATCAGTCCTCTTTTACTATCTTATAATCTGAAAATCCTCCTCCACTACCCTACTACCTGAAACAGTCCTCCAGCACTATCTTACTGCCTGGATCAGTCCGTCTCAACTATCTCTCCACTTTTAAAACTCCTCCTCCATTATCTTACCACCTGAAGCAGTCCTCTTCCACTGTCTTACCACTTGAAACTCCTTCTTCACTATCTTACAAGTGACACAGTCCTCCTTTACTATTTTGAGTTTTGAAAGTCCTCCTCCACTACCTTACTGCCTGAAACAGTCCTCCTTTACTATTTTGAAATTTGAAAGTCTTCCTTCTCTATCTTACTACCTGAAACAGTCCTCCTCCACTATTTTGAGATTTGAAAGTCCTCCTCCACTACCTTACTGCCTGAAACAGTCCTCCTTTACTATTTTGAGATTTGAAAGTCTTCCTTCTCTACCTTACTACCTGAAACTGTCCTCCTCCACTATTTTGAGATTTGAAAGTCCTCCTCCACTACCTTACTGCCTGAAACAGTCCTCCTTTACTATTTTGAGATTTGAAAGTCTTCCTTCTCTACCTTACTACCTGAAACAGTCCTCCTCCACTAGCTTACCGCCTTGAGCAATCCTTCTCAACGATCTCACTACTTTAGAAATACCTCCTTCAATATCTTACTACATGAAACAATCCTCCTCCACTGTCTTATTACCTGAAATAATCCTCCTTCGCTATCTAACCATATGAAACACTCCTCTGCACTATCGCACAAAGTGAAACAGTCCTCCTTCACTATATTACCTTCTGAAAAAACCCTAATCTATCTTAAGAACTAAAAACCGTCTTCTTCCTCTATCTTCCTAACTGAAACAGTCCGCCTCCACTATCTTACCACCTGAACCAGTTCTCCTGCACTATCTTAGTACTTGAAAGAGTCCTCCTCCACTATCTTACCGCCTGGAACAGTCCTTCTCCATTTTCTTACCACTTGAAACACTCCTCATGAACTCTTACCACCTCAAGCAGTCCTCCTCAACTTTCTTACCACCTGAAACGGTCCTCCTTCTCTATCCTACCACCCGAAATAGTTCTCCTCCACTATCTTACCACCTTAAAGACTCCTCCACTACATTACCATCTAAAACAGTCCTCCTCCACCATCTTACCACTTGAAACAGGCCTTTCTCCACTACCTTACCATCTAAAACAGTCCTCCTCTGCTATTTTAACATCTGAGACAGTCCACCTCCACTATCTTACTGCCTGAAACAGTCCTTCTCCACTATCTTATTCTCTGAGACAGTCCTCCATCACTATCTCACCATCATAAACAGTCCTCCTACACTATTTTACCTCCTGAAACAGTCCTTCTCCACTATCTGACTAACTAGAACAGCCTCCTCCACTAAATAACCACTTGAAACAGTCTTTCTTCACTATCTAATCAGCTGAAACAGTCCTCAACTATCTCAAAACCTGAAACAGTTCTCTTCCACTATCTACCCATCTGAAACTTTCCTCCTACACTATCTTACTACCTGAAATAATCCTCCTTCTTTATCCAACCATCTGAAACAGCCCTTATCCACTATCTTACGACCTGAAACAGTCCTCATCCACTAATCTACACTTAAAACAGTCCTCCTCCACTATCTTACCGCCTGGAATAGTCCATCTCCCCTATCTTACCACTTGCAACAATCCTCCTTAACTATCTTACCACCTCAAGCAGTCATCCTCCACAATTGTACAACCTGAAACAATCCTTCTCCAGTATCCTACCACCTGAAATAGCCCTCCTTCACTATCTTACCACCTGAAACGGTCCTCCACTATCTTACCATTTCAAAAAGTCCTTCTTCCCAATTTTACCATCTGAAACAGTCCTTCACCACTATCTTACCATCTGTAATAGTCCTCCTTCACAATTTTACCACCTGAAAGGGTCCTCCTGCATTATCTTATCACTTAAAACAGTCCTCCTCCCATAACTTACTACCTGAAGCAGTCCTCCTCCACTTTCCTACCACCTGAATCAGTCCTTCTTCACTAACTAATAATCTGAGACAGTTCTCCTCCACTATCTTGCAACCTGAAACAGTCCTCCTTCTCTATCTTACCACCTGAAACAGTCCTCCTCCACTATCTTACCATCTGAAAAAGTCTTCCATTACTATCTTACCACATGAAACAGTCCTCCTGCACTATCTTACCACCTGAAACAGTCCTCCTCTTCTTTCTACCGAAGACAGTCCTCCACTAGCTCAGCACCAGAAACATTCCTCGTCAACAATCTTACAGCCTGGAACAGTCCTCCACGATCCTACCACCTGAAACAGTCATCCTCCACTATCTTCCTACTTGACCTGAAACAGTCCTCCTCCACAATCTTTCTATTTGAAACAGTCCTCTTCCACTATCTTACCATCTGAAACAGTCATCCTTCACTATCTTCCTACCTGAAACATTCCTCCTTCACTATATTAACACCTACAAAAATCCCCATCACTATCTTCCTCCTGAAACTATCCCTCTCCACTATCTTACCACCTGAAGAACTCCACTACCTTACTATATGAAAAAGTCCCCCTCCACTATTTTACCATCTAAGATATTCCTCTTCCACTATCTTACCGCCTGAAACTCCTCCTTCACTATCTAACGATCTAAAGCAGTCGTCCTCCACTATCTTATAACTTGAAATTATCCTCCTCCACTATCTTCCCTCATCGAACAATTCTCCTCCACTATCTTATCGCCTGAAACAGTCCTCCTCCACTATCTTCCCTCCTTAAACGGTCATCCGCTCCTATATTTTCATCTGAAACAGTCCTCTTTCACTAACAAACCATCTGAGACAGTCCACCTCCACTATCTTACCACTAAAAACAGTCCTCCTCCTCAATCTTTCCACCTCAAACAGTCGTCATCCACTATCTTACCATCTGAAAAAGTCCTCCTCCACTATCTTTCTACCTGAAACAGTCCTTCACTAACTTAACATCTGAAAGGCTTCCTCTACTATCTTACCACCTGAAACAATCCTCCTTTACTATCTTGCCACCTGAAACAGTCCTCCTATATATATATATATATATATATATATATATATATATATATATATATATATATATATATATATATATATATATATATATATATATATATATATAGATAGATAGATAGAGTTGATAGAGATGCTCTGTGGAAGGTATTAAGAATATATGGTGTGGGAGGAAAGTTGTTAGAAGCAGTGAAAAGTTTTTATCGAGGATGTAAGGCATGTGTACGTGTAGGAAGAGAGGAAAGTGATTGGTTCTCAGTGAATATAGGTTTGCGGCAGGGGTGTGTGATGTCTCCATGGTTGTTTAATTTGTTTATGGATGGGGTTGTTAGGGAGGTGAATGCAAGAGTTTTGGAAAGAGGGGCAACTATGAAGTCTGTTGGGGATGAGAGAGCTTGGGAAGTGAGTCAGTTGTTGTTCGCTGATGATACAGCGGTGGTGGCTGATTCATGTGAGAAACTGCAGAAGCTGGTGACTGAGTTTGGTAAAGTGTGTGAAAGAAGAAAGTTAAGAGTAAATGTGAATAAGAGCAAGGTTATTAGGTACAGTAGGGTTGAGGGTCAATTCAATTGGGAGGTGAGTTTGAATGGAGAAAAACTGGAGGAAGTGAAGTGTTTTAGATATCTGGGAGTGTATCTGGCAGCGGATGGAACCATGGAAGCGGAAGTGGATCATAGGGTGGGGGAGGGGGCGAAAATTCTGGGAGCCTTGAAGAATGTGTGGAAGTCGAGAACATTATCTCGGAAAGCAAAAATGGGTATGTTTGAAGGAATAGTGGTTCCAACAATGTTGTATGGTTGCGAGGCGTGGACTATGGATAGAGTTGTGCGCAGGAGGATGGATGTGCTGGAAATGAGATGTTTGAGGACAATGTGTGGTGTGAGGTGGTTTGATCGAGTAAGTAACGTAAGGGTAAGAGAGATGTGTGAAAATAAAAAGAGCGTGGTTGAGAGAGCAGAAGAGGGTGTTTTGAAATGGTTTGGGCACATGGAGAGAATGAGTGAGGAAAGATTGACCAAGAGGATATATGTGTCGGAGGTGGAGGGAACGAGGAGAAGAGGGAGACCAAATTGGAGGTGGAAAGATGGAGTGAAAAAGATTTTGTGTGATCGGGGCCTGAACATGCAGGAGGGTGAAAGGAGGGCAAGGAATAGAGTGAATTGGATCGATGTGGTATACCGGGGTTGACGTGCTGTCAGTGGATTGAATCAAGGCATGTGTATGGGGGTGGGTTGGGCAGTTTCTTTCGTCTGTTTCCTTGCGCTACCTCGCAAACGCGGGAGACAGCGAAAAAAAAAAAAAAATATATATATATATATATATATATATATATATATATCATACAAACCTCCAACAGCGCATTCATATGTACTTTATTCGTATTCATATACCTCCGCCTTGTAGAGTTAGGTTCGGTAGAATGGTATCTGCTGGCTATGTGCGCCTGTCGGGAAATAACCGGTATAGACCCCGTTGCTCACCAATGTGAGACGAAGGGTATTCGAGTACTTAGTATTCGAATAGTTGTTTCTTATTAGCCAGGCCCATAGCCTAGCGTTAGCATTCCCGCCTCTTGCACAGTGGCTCCGGGTTCGATCCTGGCTGTTGGAGGTTTGTATGTCCTATGAAGGTGCGCGTTCATATCACTTTATTCGTATATATATATATATATATATATATATATATATATATATATATATATATATATATATATATATATATATATATATATATACATTTATTTATATTTATATATATATATATATATATATATATATATATATATATATATATATATATATATATATATATATATATATATATATATATATATATATATATATATATATATATATATATATATATATATATGGTGTGGTATAGATGCGAGGCATGTGCATGGGCTATAGATGATAATGTAGTACGGAGGGTAAGTGTGTTTGAAATGAAATGTTTTGGATGATATATAATGTGAGAAGTCTTGATCGAGAAACTAATGACAGGGTAAGAAAGGTGTGTGGAAATAATACGAGTATGGTTGAGAAAGCTGAAGAGAACGTGCTGAAATGGTTTGGATATATGAGAAGAGAATGTGTGACGAGATGTTGACAAAGGGGATATACGTGTAACAAGTGAAAGTAATTAGGAGAATGTGGGAGGGGAGTTGACCAAACCAGAGCTGAAGAATGTAGTTTGTAAGATTTTGAGTGCCCGGAACCTGAATATGCAGTGAGGGTGAAAAGCTGACAAGGGAGAGGGCTCATGGAAGGGATGTGGTATACAGGTTAGTAGGTGATTTCAGTGGAATAAACCACCATAAAAAAAAACAAAAAAAAAGAGCTAGTAAGGCCACTAAAAGATGCGTGGGGACTTGTTCTGGATAGGGAGCTGTGGTTTCGGTGCATTACACATGACAGCTAGAGACTAAGTGTGAATAATGAAATCTTTTCTTCGACTGTTTCTGGTTTTAACGTTAATACAGCGAACACGATAAAAGAAACAAGAACAAACATCAGGAAAAGGATGATGTTTGCAACATTTTCGTATGAAATTATGAATATGTACGGAAGTAATCTTTCCCAAACTGTACCAGTAAGAAATTTCATGAATATATATATATATATATATATATATATATATATATATATATATATATATATATATATATATATATATTCTTTTTTTATTATTTTGCTTTGTCGCTGTCTTCGCGTTTGCGAGGTAGCGCAAGGAAACAGACGCAAGAAATGGCCCAACCCACCCCCATACACAATGTATATACATACACGTCTACACACGCAAATATACATACCTATACATCTCAATGTACACATATATATACACACACAGACACATACATATATACCCATGCACACAATTCACACTGTCTGCCTTTATTCATTCCCATCGCCACCTCGCCACACATGGAATACCATCCCCCTCCCCCCTCATGTGTGCGAGGTAGCGCTAGGAAAAGACAACAAAGGCCCCATTCGTTCACACTCATCCTCTAGCTGTCATGCAATAATGCCCGAAACCACAGCTCCCTTTCCACATCCAGGCCCCACACAACTTTCCATGGTTTACCCCAGACGCAATCCACTGACAGCACGTCAACCCCGGTATACCACATCGATCCAATTCACTCTATTCCTTGCCCTCCTTTCACCCTCCTGCAAGTTCAGGCCCCGATCACACAAAATCTTTTTCACTCCATCTTTCCACCTCCAATTTGGTCTCCCACTTCTCCTCGTTCCCTCCACCTCTGACACATATATCATCTTGGTCAATCTCTCCTCACTCATTCTCTCCATGTGCCCAAACCATTTCAAAACACCCTCTTCTGCTCTCTCAGCCACGCTCTTTTTATTTCCACACATCTCTCTTACCCTTACATTACTTACTCGATCAAACCACCTCACACCACACATTGTCCTCAAACATTTCATTTCCAGCACCTCCACCCTCCTGCGCACAACTCTATCCATAGCCCACGCCTCGCAACCATACAACATTGTTGGGACCACTATTCCTTCAAACATACCCATTTTTGCTTTCCGCGATAATGTTCTCGACTTCCACACATTCTTCAAGGCTCGCAGGATTTTCGCCCCCTCCCCCACCCTATGATTCACTTCCGCTTCCATGGTTCCATCCGCTGCCAGATCCACTCCCAGATATCTAAAGCACTTTACTTCCTCCAGTTTTTCTCCATTCAAACTTACCTCCCAATTGACTTGACCCTCAACCCTACTGTACCTAATAACCTTGCTCTTATTCACATTTACACTTAACTTTCTTCTTTCACACACTTTACCAAACTCAGTCACCAGCTTCTGCAGTTTCTCACATGAATCAGCCACCAGCGCTGTATCATCAGCGAACAACAACTGACTCACTTCCCAAGTTCCCTCATCCACAACAGACTTCATACTTGCCCCTCTTTCCAAAACTCTTGCATTCACCTCCCTAACAACCCCATCCATAAACAAATTAAACAACCATGGAGACATCACACACCCCTGCCGCAAAGCTACATTCACTGAGAACCAATCACTTTCCTCTCTTCCTGCACGTACACATGCCTTACATCCTCGATAAAAACTTTTCACTGCTTCTAACAACTTGCCTCCCACACCATATATTCTTAATACCTTCCACAGAGCATCTCTATCAACTCTATCATATGCCTTCTCCAGATCCATAAATGCTACATACAATTCCACTTGCTTTTCTAAGTATTTCTTACATACATTCTTCAAAGCAAAGACCTGATCCACACATCCTCTACCACTTCTGAAACCACACTGCTCTTCCCCAATCTGATGCTCTGTACATGCCTTCACCCTCTCAATCAATACCCTCCCATATAATTTACCAGGAATACACAACAAACTTATACCTCTGTAATTTGAGCACTCACTCTTATCCCCTTTGCCTTTGTACAATGGCACTATGCACGCATTCCGCCAATCCTCAGGCACCTCACCATGAGTCATACATACATCAAATAACCTTACCAACCAGTCAACAATACAGTTACCCCCTTTTTTAATAAATTCCACTGCAATACCATCCAAACCTGCTGCCTTGCCGGCTTTCATCTTCCGCAAAGCTTTTACTACCTCTTCTCTGTTTACCAAATCATTTTCCCTAACCCTCTCACTTTGCACACCACCTCGACTAAAACACTCTATATCTGCCACTCTATCATCAAACACATTCAACAAACCTTCAAAATACTCACTCCATCTCCTTCTCACATCACCACTACTTGTTATCACCTCCCCATTAGCGCCCTTCACTGAAGTTCCCATTTGCTCCCTTGTCTTTCGCACTTTATTTACCTCCTTCCAGAACATCTTTTTATTCTCCCTAAAATTTAATGATACTCTCTCACCCCAACTCTCATTTGCCCTCTTTTTCACCTCTTGCACCTTTCTCTTGACCTCCTGTCTCTTTCTTTTATGCATCTTCCACTCAATTGCATTTTTTCCCTGCAAAAATCGTCCAAATGCCTCTCTCTTCTCTTTCACTAATAATCTTACCTCTTCATCCCACCACTCACTACCCTTTCTAATCAACCCACCTCCCACTCTTCTCATGCCACAAGCATCTTTTGCGCAATCCATCACTGATTTCCTAAATACATCCCATTCCTCCCCCACTCCCCTTACTTCCATTGTTCTCACCTTTTTCCATTCTGTACTCAGTCTCTCCTGGTACTTCCTCACACAAATCTCCTTCCCAAGCTCACTTACTCTCACCACCCTCTTCACCCCAACACTCACTCTTCTTTTCTGAAAACCCATACAAATCTTCACCCTAGCCTCCACAAGATAATGATCAGACATCCCTCCAGTTGCACCTCTCAGCACATTAACATCCAAAAGTCTCTCTTTCGCGCGCCTGTCAATTAACACGTAATCCAATAACGCTCTCTGGCCATCTCTCCTACTTACATACGTATACTTATGTATATCTCGCTTTTTAAACCAGGTATTCCCAATCACCAGTCCTTTTTCAGCACATAAATCTACAAGCTCTTCACCATTTCCATTTACAACACTGAACACCCCATTGATACCGATTATTCCCTCAACTGCCACGTTACTCACCTTTGCATTCAAATCACCCCTCACTATAACCTGGTCTCGTGCATCAAAACCACTAACACACTCATTCAGCTGCTCCCAAAACACTTGCCTCTCATGATCTTTCTTCTCATGCCCAGGTGCATATGCACCAATAATCACCCATCTCTCTCCATCAACTTTCGGTTTTACCCATATTAATCAAGAATTTACTTTCTTACATTCTATCACATACTCCCACAACTCCTGTTTCAGGAGTACTGCTACTCCTCCCCTTGCTCTTGTCCTCTCACTAACCCCTGACTTTACTCCCAAGACATTCTCAAACCACTCTTCCCCTTTACCCTTGAGCTTCGTTTCACTCAGAGCCAAAACATCCAGGTTCCTTTCCTCAAACATGCTACCTATCTCTCCTTTTTTCACATCTTGGTTACATCCACACATATTTAGACACCCCAGTCTGAGCCTTCGAGGAGGATGAGCACTCCCCGCGTGATTGCTTCTTCTGTTTCCCATTTTAGAAAGTTATATATATATATATATATATATATATATATATATATATATATATATATATATATATATATATATATATATATATATATATATATATATATATATATATATATATATATATATATATATATATATATAACATACACAGTCACCTGAATCTGGGCAGTGTCTATCCCGGCTCATTGTTTACAAATTAAATATTTTCGAAGGAAAAACATTGTACACAGTCTGTTTTGTCGTGTGAATTATATATCTAAGCGTTTGAAGTCTCTGTAATTGTGACATTACTTGTACATAATATAATGAATCCAGTGTTATCTCTGTTGTTGACGTTATTTGTATGATTTTTCAAGATATCTTTATCATTACTAACCTAACTCAGATAACTTATTTCTCTATCGGAAGGTTGCTAACCAGCCCAGGACGCGCAGAGGATGGAAAGCACAGAAAAAGACAGAAGAAAAGCCCCAACAGAGGAGACTGGCAACGAAAGACAGACTGGCGGAGGAAGAACAGATCATAGTGAAAACGTTGATAATAAGGAAGAGAGCATAAAGTCAGAGGGAGGAGGGGAGGCAGCTCTCACTAACGTGGAGTCAGTCGATGGCGCTGAGAACATAGCAACCTTCGAAAACCTTCTGCAACTGGTGGGCACAAGCGGCCGATGGAACTACCTCATCCTCATCGCCTGCTCTATATGTTAGTAAAGCAAGCTGCTTATAAGCTGGTTTATCTATACACTGGCTTGGCTTGTCAGTTGGGTTAACAGTAAAGTGTCCACATGACACACTGGTTTGTAGGTACACTGGCTTACTAGCACCCTGATTCCACAGTAAATAATCCTTCAGTCCGCTGGTTGTGGACTGGCACGATAATATACTGGCTCGGTAGTGTAGAGGAATGTTTCTCATCTTGGCTTTCTATACTTCAGTTCGTCCATCTCTCACGCGTCTTCCGAATTTTTCTGTAATTGTTTTGTGAGCGAAAGAATGGTATTATTTCACTTTCTTAATTGGAAAATATCTACTGAATACTGTATTAGGGACGCATTCATGAAATATTTCATTAAGTGATATCAGTTTGATTTATCTTTCTTAACAAAAAATGTAGAAATCACTGCGATAAATTTTGGTTCATTATCTCGATGATAGAATAGCTTCCCCTCGTATAAGAGGTACTTGATTGTAATGATACGCATATCTTTTTTTCGAGGTCTAGGTAAATTTGGGCAATATGTGAAAATATGTCATATAAACACTATTTTTCTGTAGCATAGGTTGTAGTGTTCATAAATTAAATTGTTTGTGAAATATGTTTTTCTATATTAAGTCTGCATATATCTTTGCTTGGGAAACATGGGTTGTAGGTATCATGAGGGATTCACTTTTAAACCAAATGCTATGATTTCGTAAAAATCTTTTGGCTGTGAAATGTAGGCTGTAAGTCCATTTCATTTCCTCGTAAGGCATACATTGTGTTTTGCTTGTTAGATGTGGATTTTAAACCCATATATTCGTTTAATGTTCAAAATGGTTTGATAAGTTCAACGAGTTTAACTTGCAAAATGAAGTCTGTATGTCTACATTTTCCTCTTCTAAAATATCAATGGCAAACTTGTAGAATTTTTGCTTGTAAAAGGTAGGATTAAGATCGTGAGTATCTTTATCATGAGAAACGTGATCTCAAAGTACGTTAACATTTTATGAGACTTTGGTGGAAAGAAAATAGAGTCCTTATCTATGAAATATGGTTTGCAAATCCATAAACGATTTTGCATATGAAAAATGTCCTCTTTTTTCTATTGACTTATGTTGTATTTTAGGCTGGGAGACCAGAGATTATTTTGTTTTCAAAGTCTCAGTTCAGAGTCAGAAACGTTTTTGTCACTGTAACATGATACAGAACTTTGCTGACATTTTTATTTGTGGAATATTGGCTTAAGTCATGAGTTCTTTTGTTCAAAACCTGTTGTGATTCATATTACAAAACATGGTTGACATGTCCATAAATGTTTTGGTTTCTCAAACATGTGTTGCAAGTCCTTCTTTCTTTACACGCAAGTTTTCAGGTTCATAATGTAGGTTTTTGGCCATGGACTATCTTATTCAACGTAGGTTTAGCACTATATTATTCTTTCTTGTGGAACATGGGCGTCCAGCCCGTAAAACACCTTGTGTAACTTTGTTCTTTTCTTTTTCTTTTGTAAGACGAGCAATGTCTGTCCACAAACATTTTCTTAATGAATGGTTTGTTGAATGTCAGCATAATTTCCGCTTGTAAGAAGAGAGAAATAATTCCATGTGTGTTAACGTGGGTGAAGTGTGAGCTGTATGTCTGCTGAACTTTCCTTCAAACATGACTCGTACGCTTGTTGTCATTTTTGTGAATCGTCGATTGTATGTCTCTTGACCTTTACGAAAAACTGAAGGTTATATATCTGTTGACCTTTACGAAAAACTGAAGGTTATATATCTGTTGACCTTTACGAAAAACTGAAGGTTATATATCTGTTGACCTTTACGAAAAACGGGATTTGTATGTCGGTTGGCCTTGTGATATGTGAACTGTGTGTCTGCTGACTTCGTGAAACTTGGGTTGAAACTCTGTCGAAGGTTAATTTGTGAGTCTCTGAGGTTCTCGGTTGACAGAATCTTTATCATGATAGAAATGTTCTCTTATTAAAGACTGGTTTACTTATTTGATTTGAGTCCTATGTTCGTAGGAATAAGTACACATGGGATAGAAGCAAGTACGTATGGGGTGGAAGCAAGGACATATGGGGTGGAAGCAAGGACATATGGGGTGGAAGCAAGGACATATGGGGTGGAAGCAAGGACATATGGGGTGGAAGCAAGTACATATGGGGTGGAAGCAAGGACATATGGGGTGGAAGCAAGCACATATGGGGTGGAAGCAAGGACATATGGGGTGGAAGCAAGGACATATGGGGTGGAAGCAAGTACATATGGGGTGGAAGCAAGGACATACATATGAGGTGGAAGCAAGTACATGGGATGGAAGTCAATGAGACATGGGGCGTTTGTCAATTGTTGTGTGACACATGGAGTGTAAGTCGGTGATTGTCTTAACATGAGGTGCAAGTTATTAGTTGTGTGAGACATGGGGTGTAAGTCAGTAGTTGTGTGAAACTTAGGTTGTAAGTCAATACTCGTATGGAACATGGATTTTAAGTCAATAGTTGCGTGAGACAAGGGGTGCTAAGACAGAAGTTGTGTGAGAAGTGTAAGTCAGTACACAGGAGGTGTAAATCAAGAAACATGGGATGTAAGTTAGTACGAAGGTGGTGTCAGTAAGCACATATGGGGTGTAAGTTAGTACACTAAGAGTGTAAGTCCATATACTTGTATTTTAAGTCAGTACATGAGATGTAAGGCAGTACACATTGGGTGTATGTCACTACACACGGAGTATAAGTTAGAACACGGGTTGTTACTCAGTACAAGGAGGGTGTAACCCATTGGTTGCATATCATTACACATAAGGTGTAACTCAGAACACACGTAGTGTACTTCAGTACACATGGGGTGTAAGTCAGAACACGCGAAGTGTACGTCGTACACATGGTGTGTAATTCAGTTACAACTAGCACATAGTCAGTTACACACGGGGTCGGAAGTCAGAACACACAGGATGTAAGTCAGTACTCTTGGGATGCAGTTAGTATATTTTGGGTGTGTCAGTACGCTAAGGTGAAGTTGTACCCATGGGAGTGTAGTCGTGCGCTTAGGTTGAAAGTCCGTTGCAGACGGGTGTAAGTTTGTACTCATTGGATGCAGTCGTAGCCAAAAAGGGTGTAAGTTGGTATGGGTTGTAAATCAGTACACATGAGGTGCAAATTCAAAACACACGGGAATTTTGTTAGAAACACACGGGATTTTATCAGTACACAGAGGATATAAGTCAGTACTTATGAGGTGTAAAGTCTTCAGTAGCCACATGGGGGATATCAGTAAACACTGTGGTGTAAGTAACACAAGTATTAGTTTCAGTACACATGGTGTAATTCAGTACTACATGGGTGTAATTCAGTACACATGGGTGTCGATTCAGTACACTTGTGGTGTGTCAGTACAAAACAAGTTTATGATGACAACAACGGAGTGTAAGTCAGTACACATGGGATGCGAATTCCTGTACGTTTTGTGGTGTCAGTTCACAAGTTGACATTAACAACACATGCGGTGTAAGTCAGCACAAATTAGGTTGTTGTAAGACAGTACACTTGGGTGGAAAGTCTCGTAACATAGTGTAACCAGTTTTGTGTTTGTAAGTTTGTAAAAAAGGGGCGTAAAGTTTAAACACACCATGGTTGTGTCAGTACAATACGGAGTAAACGGTGTATGTCCAATACGTATTGGGTCTAAGTCAGTTCCACGGAGTTAGAGTCAGCACATATAGTTAGAATTCAACAACTTGGATGTAAATCAGTGCACATGGGATGGAAGTCAATGCGGACATGGGGCGTTGTCAATTGTTGTGTGGACCCCATGGAGTGTAAGTCGGTCGATTGTCTTAACCGTGAGGTGCAAGTTATTAGTTGTGTGAGACATGGGGTGTAATTCAGTAGTTGTGTAGAAACTTAGGTTGTAAGTCATATCGTATGGAACATGGGATATTAAGTCACTAGTTGCGTGAGACAGGGGTGCTGCTAAGAAGAAAGTTGTGTGAGAAGTGTAAGTCAGTACACAGGAGGTGTAAATCAAGAAACATGGTAAGTAAGTTCGTACGAAGGTGGTGTCAGTAAGCACATATGGGGTGTAAGTTATTACACTAAGAGTGTAAGTATATATTGTATTTTAAGTAGTACATGAGATGTAAGGCAATTACACATTGGGAGTATGTCACTACACCGGAGTATACGTTAGAACACGGGTTGTTACTCAGTACAAGCGAGGGTTGATAACCACTTGGTTTTGCATATCATTTCACATTAAGCGGTGTAACTCAGAACAACACGTAGTGTACTCAGTACACATGGGTATGTAAGTCAGAACACGCGAAGTGAACGTCTCAGTAACACTATGGTGTGTTAATTCAGTAACACTAGCAATAGTCAGTACACACGAGGTGGAAGTCAGAACACACAGGATGTAAGTCAGTACACATGGGATGCATTGTAAGTATATTATGGGTGTGTCCGTACGCTAAGGGTGCAAAGTTAGTACACATGGAGTGTAAGTCGGTGATTGTCTTAACTGAGGTGCAAGTTATTAGTTGTGTGAGACATGGGGTGTAAGTCAGTAGTTGTGTGAAACTTAGGTTGGTAAGTCAATACTCGTATGGAACATGGATTTTAAGACAATAGTTGCGTGAGACAGGGTTGCTAAGACAGAAGTTGTTGTTGAGAAAGAAGTGTAAGTCAGTACAGGAGGTGTAAATCAAGAACATGGGATGTAAGTTAGTACGACGGTGGTGTCAGTAAGCACATATGGGTGTGTAAGTTAGTTACCACTAAGAGTGTTAAGTCCATATATCTTGTATTTTAAGTTCATACATGAGATGTAAGCGCAGTACACATTGGGTGTATCCATTGGTTGCATACCATTACACATAAGGTGTAACTCAGAACACACGTAGTGTACTTCAGTACACATGGGGTGTAAGTCAGAACACGCGAAGTGTACGTCAGTACACATGGGGTGTAATTCAGTACACTAGCAATATGTCAGTACACACGAGGTGGAAGTCAGAACACACAGGATGTAAGTCAGTACACATGGGATGCAGTTAAGTATATTTTGGGTGTGTCAGTACGCTAAGGTGCAAGTTAGTACACATGGAGTGTAAGTCAGTGCGCTTAGGTGAAAGTCCGTGCAGACGGGTGTAAGTCTGTACTCATTGGATGCACGTCCGTACAAAACGGGTGTAAGTTGGTATGGTTGTAAATCAGTACACATGAGGTGCAAGTCAAAACACACGGAATATATGTTAGAACACACAGGATGTTAGTCAGTACACAGAGGATATAAGTCAGTACATATGAGGTGTAAGTCAGAGCACATGGGGTGCATATCAGTAAACACAGGGTGTAAGAACACACGTAGTTTCAGTACACATGGGTGTAATTCAGTACACATGGGTGTAATTCAGTACACATGGGTGTGATTCAGTACACTTGTGGTGTGTCAGTACAAACAAGTTATAAGTGACAACACACGGAGTGTAAGTCAGTACACATGGGATGCGATTCAGTACGTTTTGGGTGTATCAGTTCACCAAGTTGAAATTAACCACACATGCGTGTAAGTCAGCACAAATTAGGTGTAAGACAGTACACTTGGGTGGAAGTCCGTACACACTAGTGTAACTCAGTTTAGGTGTAAGTTTGTAAAAAAGGGGCGTAAGTTAACACACATGGGTTGTGTCAGTACATACGGAGTACACAGGGGTGTAAGTCAATACGTATTGGGTCTAAGTCAGTATCCACGGAGTATGAGTCAGCACATATAGTAGAATTCAACACACTTAGGATGTAAATCAGTGCACATGGGATGGAAGTCAGTAAACACGGGGTGGAAGGCTGTATTTACAGAGTGTAAGTCACTACATATGGGATATAAGTCAGTGACCTCATAGATGGAAGTCATTACACATAGGACGGAAATCAATACACACGGGATGTAAGTCAGCACACATGGGTGTAAATCAGTACACACGTGGTGTAAGTCTGTATGCACAGGGTGTATGTCACTACGCATGGGATTGTAAGTGAGTTAGTATACTCGATACATAAGTCTGTACACATGGTGTGAAAGTCAGTACAATCAGAGTGTAAGTACACATGGGGTGTAAGTCAGTAAACATGGGATGGAAGTAAGTACACATGGGATGGAAGTTAGTACATCAGAGTGTAAGTCACTACAAGTCACTACACATGGGATAGAAGTCGGTACACAAGGGGTAGAAGTCAGTACATAAGTGGTGTAAAAGTACTCTCGAAGCAAAACACACGGGTTCCTTTCAGTGCGCTTGGAGTGTACGTCAGTACACATAAGGTGTAAGTCAGAACATATGGGGTGTAATTCCGTACACATGAGATATGTCAGTACACATGGGTTGTACGTCAGTACATCCGGGGTCTAAGTAAGTACGTATGGGGTGTACGTCAGTATAAATTCGGTGTATGTCGGTACATATATGGGGTAATTCAAGACACATGGGGTGCAAGCAAGTACACTCGACGTAATTCAGTAGATACAGCGTATAAGTCAGTGCACACGGGGTTTAGGTTAGTATACAAGTGGCATAATTACACCCAGGATGTATGTCAGTCAGGATGTGTAAGTCAGTATACATGGGGCATAAGTCAGTTCATATAGGAAGTTAGTCAGTTCACATGGGTGTAAGTCAATACACATAGGATTTAAGTCAGTACACATGGAGCGTAAGTCAGTGCACACAGACTATAAGTCAGTACACATGGATATAAGTTAATACACTTGGGGTGTGTGTCAGTGCACACGGGATGGAATTCAGTACACATGGGATGGAAATCAGTACACATGGAGTGTGGAATATAAGTTAGTACATATGGGAAGTAAGTCAGTATACACTAGATGAAAGTCAGTAAACATAAGATATAAGTCAGCACAAGTTGTGTTTGTAAAATATCGTTATGTAAGTCTTCCTTTGTAAGACTTCACCAGACAGGAAATAGCTTTTTTCTTTTATAACGTGAATTGTAGGGATAAAATTGATTAGTTTTTCTGAAAGGAGATTTTCCAGTAACTTGATGAAATATTTACAGTGTTAATATCAAGAGTTTATCTATTGCCATTTTACCTTTTTAATTTGAAGAGATAGCACAGCGCAGCAATTGGTCTCCCCAGTTGAAAATGTGATTTTTCTCTCTTGTATCTTTGTTGACGATCATTTTCCAATTAACAAAATTTTTTTAGATCACGCAAACTTTGTTTTCACTTGTTCAGGTGTAGTTATTTTCTCCTACGCCAACTCAACCATTACTTGTCCCTCTTGTATCACTTGTCCTCTTAATGTAAGGAATGATTCAACTGGACTGAATAATATCCGGGGAGAACTTTATCTTAGGTTAACTTATTATCTTATGGCGAGTCACAGCTGAATCTGTTAGTAGAATGATGGATACGTAGAATTTTAACAGTTCAGGGGAGGTTGGAGAGTTCTCTGGAAACCGGATATTACGAAAAGAAATGAACGATTGTAATAATGTAAAATGTAAAATGTGAATGTAAAATGAGGTCCAAAGTTACTACAGGTGCACTGTCCCACACAATTAAGAGTCAGTATCCTAGAATGTTATTATTTTTGGTGAGCTAAAGCAATATACGTGTAAACCTATTCTTCACATCAACAACCTTAACTTTCAGTTCACTCACTCAGTCTGGCCACAAATCCTTCTCTACAGTGCTATCCTCCTGGCAGGTACATTCACCTCGGTACTACAAATGATGTCGTATCAGTTCCTGGGAGCCACACCGGACCATTGGTGCCATGTTACGCCCCTGGTGGAGGCCAACTGGACTGAAGAGCAGATCCTCAGCTTCGCAATACCATACAAGTCAGTCAGTGTTTTGTTGTGTTGATATATCATGATGATTTGTTAAGTTGAATCTCCAGCGCTGGCAGACAACACGTAGTCTACCCATCTGTTGATCATTGTTTTTATTAGTAGATGAATAGGAGGACAAAAGCGAGCATGTTTCATGGCATAGTAGTCCAACAATGTTATGTTGATGCAAGACATGGACTATGAATAATGGATGCCCAAAGGAGGGTGCATGTGTTGGAAATGAATTGTCTGCGGACAATATGTGGTGTGAAGTGGTTTGATCGAGTAAGTAATAAAAGGTCAAGAAATATGTGTGGTAATATGAAATGTGTGGTTGAGGGAGCTGAAGATGGTGTGTTGAAATAGTTTGGACACATGGAAAGAATGAGTGAGATGTTGACAAAGAAGAAGCGTGATTTAAAAGTTGAGGGAACAAGGAGAAGGGGGTAGACCTAATTGGATGGAAGCATGGAGTGAAAAAATTTTGAGTGGCCGCGGGTCAGAACATGCCGAAGGGTGAAAGACTTGCAGGGACATGGTGAATTGGAACGATTTGGTATAAAAAGTGTCCTGTTGCTGTCAATGGACTGAACAAGGAATGTTAATCAGCCGTAGTAAACCATAGAAAGTCTATGGAACTTGGCTGTGGATAACGAACAGTGGTTTCGTTGCATGGCACATGAAATCAAGGGAGTGGATGTTAGCTATTCCAGCCTTTCCTCGTTTGTTCTTAGCGCGACCTCGTTAAAATGAGAAACATTGGTCAAATGTATAGAGTATTTTTGAAGGTTTGTTGAATGTGTTTGGTGATAGAGTGGCAGATATAGGGTGTTTTGGTCGAGGTAGTGTGCGAAGTGAGAGGGTCAGTGAATGATTAGCCTAAGATGAAACCGGCAAGGCGACGGGTTTGGATGGTATTGCAGTGGAATTTATAAAAAAGGGGGTGACTGTGTTGTTGAATGGAATGGGACCATGCCAGCGGAAGTGAGTCACAGTGTGGGGGTGGGGGCGAAGATTCTGGGAGCGTTGAAGAATGTATGAAAGGTGAGAACGTTATCTCGGACAGAAGAAACAGGCATGTTTGAAGGAACTATGGTTCCAACAATGTTATATAGTTGTGAGGCGTGGGCTATAGGTAGGTATGTATGGAGTATGACGGATGTGTTTGAAATGAAACGTTTGAGAACAATATGTGATGTGATGTGGTTTGATCGAGTAAGTAATAAAGAGGTAAGAGGGATATGTGGTATTAAAAAGAGTGTGGTTGAGAGAGCAGAAGAGGGTGTGTTAAATTGGTGTGGACACATGGAAAGAATGAGAGGAAAGATTGACAAACAGGATATATATGTCTGAGGTGAAGGGAAAAAGGAGAAGCGGGAGACCAAATTGGAGGTGGAAGGATGGAGTGAAAAAGATCTTGAGCGATCGGGGCCTGAACATACAAGAGTGTGAAAGGCGTGTAAGGAATAGAGTGATTTGGAATGATGTGGTATACCGGAGTCGACGTGCTGTCAATGGACTGAACCAGGGCATGTGAAGCGTTTGGGTTAAACCAGGGAAAGGTCAGTGGGGGCTGGATGTGGAAGGGAGATGTAGTTTCAGTGCATTACACATGACAGTTACAGACAGGGTGTGAACGAATGTGGCCTTTTTGTATTTTCAGGGCGCTACCTCACTGAAAAGAGGTGTCGGGGATACTATTTTCCGTGTGGTGTTGCAGCGACGAGAATGGATAAATGTAGCAAGTCTGAATATGTACATGTGTATATATTTATATGTATATGTATGTAATTGTGAATTTATGGCCGCTTATGATATATATATATATATATATATATATATATATATATATATATATATATATATATATATATATATATATATATATGTTTATCTTATTTTTATTTTGCTTTGTCGCTGTCTCCCGCGTTTGCGAGGTAGCGCAAGGAAACAGACGAAAGAAATGGCCCAACCCACCCCCATGCACATGTATATACGTACACGTCCATGCACGCAAATATACATACCCATGCATCTCAATGAACACATATGTATACACACACATACACATACATATATACACATGCACACAATTCACACTGTCTGCCTTTACTCATTCCCATCGCCACCTCGCCACACATGGAATAACATCCCCCTCCCCCCTCATGTGTGCGAGGTAGCGCTAGGAAAAGACAACAAAGGCCCCATTCGTTCACACTCAGTCTCTAGCTGTCATGCAATAATGCCCGAAACCACAGCTCCCTTTCCACATCCATGCCCCACAGAACTTTCCATGGTTTACCCCAGACGCTTCACATGCCCTGATTCAATCCATTGACAACACGTCGACCGCGGTATACCACATCGATCCAATTCACTCTATTCCTTGCCCGCCTTTCACCCTCCTGCATGTTCAGGCCCCGATCACTCAAAATCTTTTACACTCCATCTTTCCACCTCCAATTTGGTCTCCCACTTCTCGTTCCCTCCACCTTCGACACATATAGCCTCTTGGTCAATCTTTCCTCATTCATTCTCTCCATGTGCCCAAACCATTTCAAAACACCCTCTTCTGCTCTCTCAACCACGCTCTTTTTATTTCCACACATTTCTCTTACCCTCACATTACTTACTCGATCAAACCACCTCACACCACATATTGTCCTCAAACATCTCATTTCCAGCACATCCACTCTCCTGCGCACAACTCTATCCATAACCCACGCCTCGCAACCATACAACATTGTTGGAACCACTATTCCTTCAAACATACCCATTTTTGCTTCCGGAGATAATGTTCCACTTCCGCTTCCATGGTTCCATCCGCTGCCAGATCCACTCCCAGATATCTAAAACACTTTACTTCCTCCATGTGTACATTGTGTACATTGAGATGTATGGGTATATATATTTGCATGTGTGGACGTGTATGTATATACTTGTGTATGGGGGTAGGTTGGGCCATTTCTTTCGTCTGTTTCCTTGCGTTACCTCGCAAACGGGGAAGACAGCGACAAAGCAAATTAAATAAATATATATATATATATATATATATATATATATATATATATATATATATATATATATAATATATATATATATATATATATATATATATATATATATATATATATATATATATATATATCTTTCTTTCTTTCTTTTAAACTATTCGCCATTTCCCATTTCAGATAGTGTTTTCCTGTTGTGAAACATAACAAAGACAAGGATCAATATAGTATTTGTAACGTATATATGTTACTGGCGACCTTGCCCGAATAAGTATTGAGTTGGTAACAATGTATATATATATATATATATATATATATATATATATATATATATATATATATATATATATATATATATATATATATTTCATACTTTTCGCCATTTCCCGCGATAGCGAGGTAGCGTTAAGAACAGAGGACTGGGCCTTTGAGGGAATATCCTCACCTGGCCCCCTCTGTTCCTTCTTTTGGAAAATTAAAAAAAAAAAAAAAAGAAAACGAGAGGGGAGGATTTCCAGCCCCCCGCTCCCTCCCCTTTTAGTCGCCTTCTACGACACGCAGGGAATACGTGGGAAGTATTCTTAATCCCCTATCCCCAGGGATAAATATATATATATATATATATATATATATATATATATATATATATATATATATATATATATATATATATATATATATATATATATATATATATATATATATATGTATATATATATATATATATATATATATATATATATATATATATATATATATATATATATATATATATATATATATATATATATATATACATATATTATCCCTAGGGATAGGGGAGAAAGAATACTTCCCACGTATTCCCTGCGTGTCGTAGAAGGCGACTAAAAGGGAAGGGAGCGGGGGGCTGGATATCCTCCCCTCTAGTTTTTTTTTTTTGATTTTCCAAAAGAATGAACAGAGAAGGGGGCCAGGTAAGGATATTCCCTCAAAGGCCCAGTCCTCTGTTCTTAACGCTACCTCGCTATCGCGGGAAATGGCGAAAAGTATGAAATATATATATATATATATATATGTATATATATATATATATATATATATATATATATATATATATATATATATATATATATATATATATATATATATATATATATATATATATACATTGTTACCAACTCAATACTTATTCGGGCAAGGTCGCCAGTAACATATATACGTTACAAATACTATATTGATCCTTGTCTTTGTTATGTTTCACAACAGGAAAACATTATCTGAAAGTTCTGGGATTGAATCAAAGACCAGCATTAATGTACTTATAATTAAAAGGAATTGAAGTTGTGCAAAAATAAGCACATAAATCAGGCATGAATCATTCACGTTAACACTGAACATGAGTTAACATTTGAACATGAGTTAACATTTGAACATGAGTTAGCATTGAACATGAGTTAACATTGAACCTGAGTTGACACTGAACATGAGTTAACACTGAGCATGAGTTAACACTGAGCATGAGTTAACACTGAGCATGAGTTAACATTCCAGGAAAGATTTCAAACCAGGAGATCTCTTTCCTTAATAACAATTTTTTCGATAACATTACGGTTAGTTAGACCCTTTTATAACGGGTTATTATTCTATGATACTCAATTATGACAGAGAAAACAATGTAGAGTCTGTATCGCACTGTATTCGGATAACGGGCTTACAGCACAGCAGGGGGTACACCACTTACCTCGCTGGGCTAGAGAGAGAGAAAATCAAAATCTCAGCGGGTGTCATGGGTATTTATTACATGTAAAGACGAGCGTCCGCCCTGCTGCTATGACGCTACCCTTGATTGGCTATGGGACTAAGAGTATTTGTAATTGGTTAGAGTATCATAAGGACCATCGCACATTCTGCTTAGTTCACCCTCCCTTCGTCCTCTTGTTTACGCCAACAGCGATGACATACGGTGGTGAGATACCCCGCAACTCATTGACAACTTAATCTCTCGCATCTGATAAGGGTCCGGGTGTTCAAGGACAAATCGCCACCTGGCTTCAAAACAAAATTATTAAGCCAAATGCTTGGTGGGAAGAGATACTCCGAGCCAGTCTCAGAGGAAGACATCAATCCTCGTCCTTCTAAGAAATAACAACACCATAAACAAGGACACACACACACGTTCGTATCAATATATATATATGTATTTTTTTTTTTTTGCTTTGTCGCTGTCTCCCGCGTTTGCGAGGTAGCGCAAGGAAACAGTCGAACGAAATGGCCCAACCCAACCCCATACACATGTATATAAATACGTCCACACACGCAAATATACATACCTACACAGCTTTCCATGGTTTACCCCAGACGCTTCACACGCCCTGATTCAATCCACTGACAGCACGTCAACCCCGGTATACCACATCGATCCAGTTCACTCTATTCCTTGCCCTCCTTTCACCCTCCTGCATGTTCAGGCCCCGATCACACAAAATCTTTTTCACTCCATCTTTCCACCTAAAATTTGGTCTCCCACTTCTCCTCGTTCCCTCCACCTCCGACACATATATACTCTTGGTCAATCTTTCCTCACTCATTCTCTCCATGTGCCCAAACCATTTCAGAACACCCTCTTCTGCTCTCTCAACCACGCTCTTTTTATTTCCACACATCTCTCTTACCCTTACGTTACTTACTCGATCAAACCACCTCACACCACACATTGTCCTCAAATATCTCATTTCCAGCACATCCATCCTCCTGCGCACCACTCTATCCATAGACCACGCCTCGCAACCATACAACATTGTTGGAACCACTATTCCTTCAAACATACCCATTTTTGCTTTCCGAGATAATGTTCTCGACTTCCACACATTCTTCAAGGCTCGCAGGATTTTCGCCCCCTTCCCCACCCTATGATTCACTTCCGCTTCCATGGTTCCATCCGCTGCCAGATCCACTCCCAGATATCTAAAACACTTAACTTCCTCCAGTTTTGCTCCATTCAAACTCACCTCCCAATTGACTTGACCCTCAACCCTGCTGTATCTAATAACCTTGCTCTTATTCACATTTACTCTTAACTTTCTTCTTTCATACACTTTACCAAACTCAGTCACCAGCGTCTGCAGTTTCTCACATGAATCAGCCACCAGCACTGTATCATCAGCGAACAACAACTGACTCACTTCCCAAGCTCTCTCATCCCCAACAGACTTCATACTTGCCCCTCTTTCCAAAACTCTTGCATTCACCTCCCTAACAACCCCATCCATAAACAAATTAAACAACCACGGAGACATCACACACCCCTGCCGCAAAGCTACATTCACTGAGAACCAATCACTTTCCTCTCTTCCTACACGTACACATGCCTTACATCCTCGATAAAAACTTTTCACTGCTTCTAACAACTTGCCTCCCACACCATATATTCTTAATACCTTCCACAGAGCATCTCTATGAACTCTATCATATGCCTTCTCCAGATCCATAAATGCTACATACAAATCCATTTGTTTTTCTAAGTATTTCTCACATACATTCTTCAAAGCAAACACCTGATCCACACATCCTCTACCACTTCTGAAACCACACTGCTCTTCCCCAATCTGATGCTCTGTACATGCCTTCACCCTCTCAATCAATACCCTCCCATATAGTTTACCGGTAACACTCAACAAACTTATACCTCTGTAATTTGAGCACTCGCTCTTATCCCCTTTGCCTTTGTACAATGGCACTATGCAAGCATTCCGCCAATCCTCAGGCACCTCACCATGAGTCATACATACATTAAATAACCTTAACAACCTGTCAACAATACAGTCACCCCCTTTTTTAATAAATTCCACTGCAATACCATCCAAACCTGCTGCCTTGCCGGCTTTCATCTTCCGCAAAGCTTTTACTACCTCTTCTCTGTTTACCTAATCATTTTCCCTAACCCTCTCACTTTGCACACCACCTCGACCAAAATACCCTATATCTGCCACTCTATCATCAAACACATTCAACAAATCTTCAAAATACTCACTCCATCTCTTTATCACATCACCACTACTTGTTATCACCTAACCCATTTGCGCCCTGCACTGAAGTTCCCCTTTGCTCCCTTGTCTTACGCACTTTATTTACCTCCTTCCAGAACATCTTTTTATTCTCATTAAGATGTAATGATCCTCTCTCACCCCAACTCACATTTGCCCTCTTTTTCACCTCTTGCACCTTTCTCTTGACCTCCTGTCTCTTTCTTTTATACATCTCCCACTCAATTGTATTTTTTCCCTGCAAAAATCGTCCAAATGCCTCTCTCTTCTCTTTCACTAATAATCTTACTTCTTCATCCCACCACTCACTAGCCTTTCTAATCAACCCACCTCCCACGCTTCTCATGCCACAATCATCTTTTGCGCAATCCATCACTGATTCCCTAAATACATCCCATTCCTCCCCCACTCCCCTTACTTCCATTGTTCTCACCTTTTTCCATTCCGTACTCAGTCTCTCCTGGTACTTCCTCACACAAGTCTCCTTCCCAAGCTCACTTACTCTCACCACCCTCTTCACCCCAACATTCACTCTTCTTTTCTGAAAACCCATACAAATCTTCACCTTTGCCTCCACAAGATAATGATCAGACATCCCTCCAGTTCCACCTCTCAGCACATTAACATCCAAAAGTCTCTCTTTCGCGCGCCTGTCAATTAACACGTAATCCAATAACGCTCTCTGGCCATCTCTCCTACTTACATACGTATACTTATGTATATCTCGCTTTTTAAACCAGGTATTCCCAATCACCAGTCCTTTTTCAGCACATAAATCTACGAGCTCTTCACCATTTCCATTTACAACACTGAACACCCCATGTATACCAATTATTCCCTCAACTGCCACATTACTCACCTTTGTATTCAAATCACCCATCACTATAACCCGGTCTCGTGCACCAAAACCACTAACACACTCATTCATCTGCTCCCAAAAAACTTGCCTCTCATGATCTTTCTTCTCATGCCCAGGTGCATATGCACCAATAGTCAACCATCTCTCTCCATCAACTTTCAGCCACCAGCGCTGTATCATCAGCGAATAACAACTGATTCACTTCCCAAGCTCTCTCATCCACAACACACTGCATACTTGCCCCTGTTTCAAAAAGTCTTGCATTCACCTCTTCCATAAACAGCCCCATCCATAAATAAATTAAACAACCATGGAGACATCACACACCACTGCCGCAAACCTACATTCACTGAGAACCAATCACTTTCCTCTCTTCCTACACTTACACATGCCTTACATCCTCGATAAAAACTCTTCACTCCTTCTGACAACGTGCCTCACAGACCATATATTCTTAATACCTTCCAGTTTGAATGGAGAAAAACTGGAGGAAGGGAAGTGTTTTAGATATCTGGGAGTGGATCTGGCAGCGGATGGAACCATGGAAGGGGAAGTGGATCATAGGGTGGGGGAGGGGGCGAAAATTCTGAGAGCCTTGAAGAATGTGTGGAAGTCGAGAACATTATCTCGGAAAGCAAAAATGGGTATGTTTGAAGGAATAGTGGTTCCAACAATGTTGTATGGTTGCGAGGCGTGGGCTATGGATAGAGTTGTGCGCAGGAGGATGGATGTGCTGGAAATGAGATGTTTGAGGACAATGTGTGGTGTGAGGTGGTTTGATCGAGTAAGTAACGTAAGGGTAAGAGAGATATGTGGAAATAAAAAGAGCGTGGTTGAGAGAGCAGAAGAGGGTGTTTTGAAATGGTTTGGGCACATGGAGAGAATGAGTGAGGAAAGATTGACCAAGAGTATATATGTGTCGGAAGGTGGAGGGAACGAGGAGAAGAGGGAGACCAAATTGGAGGTGGAAAGATGGAGTGAAGAAGATTTTGTGTGATCGGGGCCTGAACATGCAGGAGGGTGAAAGGAGGGCAAGGAATAGAGTG
>NC_092237.1:38023357-38025857 GCF_036320965.1 Panulirus ornatus
AACCCGTAAAACGTGTCAGTTCTCTCCGAGATCGGGGACACTCATCTACGGGTTAATACACGGACTCTTACGGTCGGTGGAAGGAGGGGACTGACAAACCTTTGGCAAAACTCTGGGTACGTCGACAGGAGGGCAAACCTTTTTACCCGTCACTTCCCAGGCAGGTGCTAAAGCTTTTCCTACGTCCACATCAATTTTAAGTCTCCTGCGCTCCGGATCATCTACGGGCTAATACTTGGCCCTTACGGTCGGTGGAAGCGGGGGACTGACAGAACTCTGGCAAAACTCTGGGTGTTTCGACAAGAGGGCAAACTTTTCTACCCGTCACTTCCCAGGCAGGTGCTAAAGCTTCTACGTCCACATCATGGCTTCAACCCTCACCGACTGACAGCAAAGCGGACCTCCGCACACGTTGTTTCGCCTTCCCACTTCATGTTCGAGCCTCCGTTTTCCCAGGTCTCCGAGGCATTCGCAGCTACGTCGTCAACTTCGTCACACACGGCTCTCCCAAGTACCGCTGGACGTAGGATGATGCAGACCCTTACGGTTGGTGGAAGGAGGGAGGTCACTACTGAGAAATGGTTTAAGGATGTTGACGTGGCATACTATCCGACATTTGCGCCTATCGGGGGTAGAGACAAAATAATTTGAGTCTCCTACGCTCCGGATAATGGTGTAGGGACCCTGAAAACGGACAGCCTAGGGTTCACCTGGCTGCTGTAGTAGAAGCCACACCTCGTCGCCCGTCTCTACGCTTCTGAATCGAGACAGTCTGTCAGGCCACCTCGTCCCTCATTCCCGACTCTCTCTTGAATAGGTTCGAGACAAATCCTTAGTCTCACCCACTGACTCTCGTACGGACTCGAAACTAGCACAGGAGGTATCACACAGCTTCTCACTAATTTTATCTTCAGAAGACGTCCTCAAAACCTGAGTCTCTCTTGAATGGGCGCGAGACAAATCCTCAGTCTCACCCACTAACTCTCATATGGACTCGAAACTAGCACAGGAGGTATCACACAGCTTCTCTCACTAATTTCATCCTCAGAAGACGTCCTCAAATCCTCCGTCACAACGGATTCTACACCAGGAGAAAGGGTATCACACAACTTCCTCTCGCTGGTCTTACTCTCAAGAAGAGTGTAACAGTGGCCAGAGGAGGTTCTTGGCAATAGGCCCACAATGTCAACAATAACTCGGTCAAACGGACCTTCAAATGGGGGAATAGGAACTCGCCCGTATCTACGCTTCTGAATCGAGACCTTCTGAATAGGCTTTCCCAACACTGAGCGACATCCCGGCGGACACCAGGCCAATATACATTCCGCCACACTCGGTCCAGGGTCTTCCTCACCCCTAAATGACCGGCAAGCTTGAGTCATGCGTAAGCTTCAAAATCTCCCTCCTGTAGGGACGCGGCACTAACACCTGGTGAACTGCCTGCCACTCCTCGTCTTACCCATTACATGACACTGAACACCACCTCCTCAGGTCTCACTCTCAGGGAGAGTCTTCAATCCCTGCGTTTCAACGGCTATGTCCTCAGGCATACGGCCTGCCGTGCCAGCTGTCATGGACCTGGCACCATCGTGGTTGTAGACTATCTCTGGTACCTCTTCCTCAAGCTGCGCTGCCTCCGTGGACTCCACCGGGCCCGTGGACAACACCGGCACTGGGTTCATCTTCCCACCCGCTAGGTCATTGCCTAACACAAAGTCAAGAGATCTGTTTCTACCATCACATCGACTAGTGGAGCTTCCTTGGGATCCACCAGTCCATCTAGCAAGACCCGGTCTCCAAACTCTCCTCGCGGCACCAAGCCATCCAACATCAGGGACTGCAGCGCACCAGCATCCCGTAATACGGTCACTTTTCGTCGTACACCACATCTGCTAACATAGCCCTCAGACAGGAACGCATTGTAGTTCCCACAAAACGAAGGACAGATTAATCAACAGTCTCGCAACCCCTTACTTTCCTAAGAGCAGAAATAGCCTCACCTACTTTACTAAATCTAAATGGCCCTAAAATCAAGAAGAGACTCACGGGCCTACATTTAAATTTAGAAAATAGAGTCTCTGGATTTCTTCTCTCGAGCCCAGCAATCCCTCACCTAGTGCCCAGCCTTGCCACAGTGAGAACAAAACTTTACTTTCTGGGAGTATTTCCCCTGACTTATATGAGTTACCGGCAAGGTAGCAGATTCAGGTGGGATTACATGACCTTTGGTCCTCCCTCTGCCGTCAAAGCCCTTTGAACGTCTCTCCGCATAAAGTTTGGAGGGTAGCCACTGGTGCATAAGTCTCAAGCGCGGCACTGGTCAACGACATGATTAAAGAATTGAGGAAAGAGATTCCGTTAAGGCAAGAAAAATCCTGGCAGGGTCGCCAGTTTATATATTACGAACTCAATACTTGTTGGGGCAAGGTCGCCTGTAACATATATGTTACAAATACTATACTGATCCTTGTCTATGCAAGGACGTTAGATTTGTTTTGTT
>NC_092237.1:38028357-38097391 GCF_036320965.1 Panulirus ornatus
ACTTTACTTCCTCCAGTTTTTCTCCATTCAAACTTACCTCCCAATTGACTTGACCCTCAACCCTACTGTACCTATTAATCTTGCTCTTATTCACATTTACTCTTAACTTTCTTCTTTCACACACTTTACCAAACTTAGTCACCAGCTTCTGCAGTTTCTCACATGAATCAGCCACCAGCGCTGTATCATCAGCGAACAACAACTGACTCACTTCCCAAGCTCTCTCATCCCCAACAGACCTCATACTTACCCCTCTTTCCAAAACTCTTGCATTCACCTCCCTAACAACCCCATCCATAAACAAATTAAACAACCATGGAGATATCACACACCCCTGCCGCAAACCTACATTCACTGAGAACCAATCACTTTCCTCTCTTCCTACACGTACACATGCCTTACATCCTTGATAAAAACTTTTCACTGCTTCTAACAACTTGCCTTCCACACCATATATTCTTAATACCTTCCACAGAGCATCTCTATCAACTCTATCATATGCCTTCTCCAGATCCATAAATGCTACATACAAATCCATTTGCTTTTCTAAGTATTTCTCACATACATTCTTCAAAGCAAACACCTGATCCACACATCCTCTACCACTTCTGAAACCACACTGCTCTTCCCCAATCTGATGCTCTGTACATGCCTTCACCCTCTCAATCAATACCCTCCCATATGATTTACCAGGAATACTCAACAAACTTATACCTCTGTAATTTGAGCACTCACTCTTATCCCCTTTGCCTTTGTACAATGGCACTATGCAGGCATTCCGCCAATCCTCAGGCACCTCACCATGAGTCATACATACATTAAATAACCTTACCAACCAGTCAATAATACAGTCACCCCTTTTTTAATAAATTCCACTGAAATACCATCCAAACCTGCTGCCTTTCCGGCTTTCATCTTCCGCAAAGCTTTTACTACATCTTCTCTGTTTACCAAATCATTTTCCCTAACCCTCTCACTTTGCACACCACCTCGACCAAAACACCCAATATCTGCCACTCTATCATCAAACACATTCAACAAACCTTCAAAATACTCACTCCATCTCCTTCTCACATCACCTCTACTTGTTATCACCTCCCCATTTGCGCCTTTCACTGAAGTTCCCATTTGCTCCCTTGTCTTACGCACTTTATTTACCTCCTTCCAGAACATCTTTTTAGTCTCCCTAAGATTTAATGATACTCTCTCACCCCAACTCTCATTTGCCCTTTTTTCACCTTTTGCACCTTTCTCTTGACCTCTGTCTCTTTCTTTTATAAGTTTGTTGACTATTCCTGGTAAATAATATGGGAGGGTATTGATTAAGAGGGTGAAGGCATGTACAGAGCATCAGATTGGGGAAGAGCAATGTGGTTTCAGAAGTGGTAGAGGATGTGTGGATCAGGGGTTTGCTTTGAAGAATGTATGTGAGAAATACTTAGAAAAGCAAATGGATTTGTATGTAGCATTTATGGATCTGGAAAAGGCATATGATAGAGTTTATAGAGATGCTCTCTGGAGGGTATTAAGAATATATGTTGTGGGAGGCAAGTTGTTAGAAGTAGTGAAAAGTTTTTATCGAGGATGTAAGGCATGTGTACGTGTAGGAAGAGAGGAAATTGATTGGTTCTCAGTGAATATAGGTTTGCGGCAGGGGTGTGTGATGTCTCCATGGTTGTTTAATTTGTTTATGGATGGGGTTGCTAGGGAGGTGAATGCAAGAGTTTTGGAAAGAGGGGCAAGTATGAAGTCTGTTGTGGATGAGAGAGCTTGGGAAGTGAGTCAGTTGTTGTTCGCTGATGATACAGCGCTGGTGGCTGATTCATGTGAGAAACTGCAGAAGCTGGTGACTGAGTTTGGTAAAGTGTGTGAAAGAAGAAAGTTAAGAGTAAATGTGAATAAGAGCAAGTTTATTAGGTACCGTAGGGTTGAGGGTCAAGTCAATTGGGAGGTAAGTTTGAATGGAGAAAAATTGGAGGAAGTAAAGTGTTTTAGATATCTGGGAGTAGATCTGGCAGCGGATGGAACCAAGGAAGCGGAATTGATCATAAGGGTGGGGGAGGGGGCGAAAATCCAGGGAGCCTTGACAAATGTTGGAAAGTCCGAGAACCATATCTCGAAAGCAAAAATGGGTAGTTTGAAGGAAATATTTTCAACGATGTTGCATGGTTTTGCGAGGCGTGGGCTATGGATAGAGTCGGCGCAGAGAGGGTGGAATGTGCTGGAAATGAGATGTTTGAGGATAATTTGTGGGTGTGAGGTGGTTTGATCGAGTAAGTTAATCGTAAGGGTAAGAGGAGATGTTTGGGAAATAAAAAGAACGTGGTTGAGAAGCAGAAGAGGGTGTTTTGAAAGGTTTAGGCACATCGAGAGAATGAGTGGGAAAGAATGACAAAGAGGATATATGTTCGGAGTGGAGGGAACGAGGCGAAGTGTGAGACCAAATGAGGTGGAAAAGATGAGTGAAAAAGATTTTGTGTGATCGGTCCTAACAAGCCGGAGGGTGAAAGGAGGGCAAGGAATAGAGTGAATTGGATCGCTGTGGTATACCGGTGTTGACCGTGCTGACCGAGTGAATGAATACAGGGCCTGCGAAGCGACTGAGGTAAAAACCATGGAAAGCCTGTTAGGTATGGTATATTTTTTGCGTGTGTGGACATGTATGTATATACAATGTTAATGGGGGTGGGTTTGGGCCATTCTTATCGTCTGTTTCCTTGCGCTATACAAACCTCGCAAACGCGGGAAATAGCGACAACGCAAAAAAGAAAATTATTATATATATATATATATATATATATATATATATATAATATATTATAGTATATATATATATGTATATATATATTAATAATAGTATATATATATATATATATAAAGATATATATATATATATATAATATATATACATTATATATATATATATTATGTATATATAATATATATGTATATATATATATATATCAATATATAGTATATATATATATATAATATATATATATATATATATATATATAAAATAAATAAATATATTATATATATATATATATATATATACAAATATATAAATACAATATATAATATAATATATATATATATAATAATATATATAATAAATAATATAATATTTTTTTTTTTTCATAACAATTCGCCTTTACCCGCGATAGCGAGGTAGCGTTAAGAACAGAGACTGGGCCTTTGAGGGAATGTCCTCAACCTGGCCCCCTTCCTGTTCCTTCTTTTGAAAATTAAAAAAAAAGAATAAAAAAACGAGAGGGGAGGACTCCTTCCAGCCCCCCGCTCCCTTCCCTTTTAGTCGCCCTATGTACGACATGCAGGGAATACGTGGGAAGGTATTCTTCTCCCCTATCCAACAGGGATAAAAAATAAAAATATATATAATATAAATCTATATATATATAAAGATAAATATATATATATAATATATATATATATATAATATATATATATATATTATATATAATATATTCCGCATCTTGCTTTTAATAAATCATCAATTTAATAAAATCTTAGTACAAATTTTATCGAAACTCTATTTCTTCCATCGAGGTACTGTAGACTATATAATATATGACCTGATCCTGTATATAATATGTGGCAATCCGTTAGTACCATGTTGCATGGTAATAGTGCAGTTGCAGGGGGTCAGGTCATTACTGGGTCATAGGTTTTCCTCTCCAGTACAATGACCACAGGTCACACACTATGACCAAACCTCAACTGGCGAGTCCTGCTGATAGGAGGAAGGTCTACTTCAACATCCACCTCTCCATCCTGTGTGTGTCCAGTTATTGTACAAGGACCTCGTAGTATACTGACACTAACACTGTCCTCAAAACAAATACCGTGGCTACGAGAGACCATCGGTCTTCTGTTTATCTGGCTACTGTGTCCATTTCTCACCCAATTACGATTTTCAACTTTTTTTTCTTTTCTATTTCATTTTCCTCTTGTCTTCCAGAGTGCGACTGGGTATCCAGAAAAAACATAGATTTGAGAACTCTCTATACTCAGTCCATGCTATCAACACTGCCCACTGTTGGCCATTACATTGTTTCCCATCTCACCCTCCACAACTTTATCTCACTCCCACTCACGCATCGTCCAACTGATGTCCACGTCCCCTCATCTCCAACGGTTCCTCCACACCGGTCTCAGTCTCCCGACAGCTTGAGAAATTCCTTGTAGTCCCGAAGTTCGTTTTCCAAATCCTTCTCGTCAACTCCAAGTGCCATTCCCCTCGTTCACCTCCCCCTCAAAAACAAACGGTTGTCAAGACCACTCTCCTCCTCGCAGCCCATCAGAAGATCACCCAGGAACAATCTTTGAAGTCGCGCCGTTCCCCCAACCCCCGTCCCTCCTGTCCAAAGTGTTGTACCACTCCCATCATTCCGCTCTTAAGGGACTTTCCGTTCCATCCATCCCGATTAATCTCACCAGGATCATAACCTGGGTCCCTTTCCCCCGTTCCCCGTTCCCGTGAGGGCTCATACTCCTTCACCGACCCCCTAAATAGTATGATTCCATGATCTCCCACTTCCTAAAACATCTTCCAGCCACCTGTGTTCTTCCCTCACCCTAAATGATCATATCCAGTCCCTCTATTTTTCCTCCTCTTCCAAAAAATGAATCATTCCTGTCCCTCTATGCTCCTCTCTCTTTCCTAAACTACTGCCGATTCCTGTCCTTGTAAACGTTTCCCCCAGAAAATCCGTCCACCCTCTTTCCCTCCTACGAAAGAATGGTTCTTTCATCTCATCCCCTAAAATGATGGATTGCATTCCTCTCTCCTTCACTCTCTCTCTCTTCTCTCAACTCCCCATCTCTCTCTTCTCCTCTCACTCCTCTCCTCTCTCTCTCTCTTCGTCCTCCAAAGGCGCTTCGTCCCCCGTATCTTCGTTGCAAAACTGCAGGTCTACCTACCCCCTATCTTCCCCTCTACAAAAGGTCCGCTCCACCCTCCTCCTCCAAGCCCGAGGCGCTCTCCCCTCCCTCCTTCCCCAAGAGTCGATCCATTCTCCTCCTCCTCCTCCCTCCTCACTCCTCTCTCACTTCTCCCTCATCCCCTTTTTTCCCCTACTCGTACTGCTTCCCCCCGCGCAACCCTCCACCCTCCTCCGCCCCTTCACCCCTCCCCTCCCCTCACCCTCACTCAGAGCGGGGTCTGCATCTAATTCATATATATATATATATATATATATATATATATATATATATATATATAAATAATATATATATATATATATATAATATATATAAATATATAATAAATATATACAATATATATATATATATATATATAATAAATATATATATTTTTTTTTTTTTTTTCATACTATTCGCTCATTTCCCCGATAGCGATGGTAGCGTTAAGACAGAGGACTGGGCCTTGAGGGAATGTCCCCTCACCTGGCCCCCTTCTCATGTTTCCTTCTTTTGGAAAATTAAAAAAAAAGAAAAAAAAACGTGAAGGGGAGGGATGTCCAGCCCCCACGCTCACTTCCCTTTTTAAGTCCGCCTTGTACGACAAGCAGGGAATACGTGGGAAGTATTCTTTCTCCCCCTATCCCCTGGGATAATATATATATATATAATATAAATATATAAATATATAAATATATATATACAAATATAATATAAAATATATATATATATATATATATATATATATATATATATTCCGCAGCTTTGCTTTTTATAAACATCAATTTATAATAAAGAACTTTGTACAAAATTTTACCGAAACTCTATTTCTTCCATCGTGGTACTGTAGACGATATTATAGATGACTGAGCCTGGTATATAATATGTGGCAAGTCCGGTTATACATGTTGCATGGTAATACAGTGCAGTTGCAGGGTCAGAGGTCATACTGGGTCAGGTTTCCGTCTCCATTACATGAACCACAGGTCAACACACCTATGACCATTCCTCAACATGGCGAGTCCTGCTGATGGAGGAAGGTCATACTTCAAGCACCACCCTCCCATCCTGTGGGTGTCCAGTTATTGTACTGACCTCGTAGGTATAACGACAACTAACACTGCCCTCAAAACAAATAACGCGATAGAGACTCATCGGGTCTTCTGTTATCTGGCTACTGAGTCCATTTCTCCCCAATTACGATTTTCATCTTTTTTTCTTTTCTATTTCTTTTCCTCTTGTCTTCCAGGAGGCGACTGGTTATATCCAGAAAAATCATAGTTTTGAAACTCTCCTATACTCATCCTTGGGCTATCAACTGCCCTCTGATGCATTTACATTGTTTCCATCTCAACCTCCCACAACTTTATCTCACCACTCAGCATCTCCAACTGATGTCCGCACGTCCCGCCTCATCTCCGACGGTTCTCCCACACCGGTCTCAGTCTCCCGACAGCCTTGTGAATAATTCCTTGAAGTCTCCGAAGTCGTTCCATCCTTCTCTGTCACACTCCAAGTGCCATTCCACTAACGTTCTCCTCCCCCTCAAACGGTTGTCAAGAACACTCACTCTCCCTCGCAGCCTCAGAGGATCAGCCCAGGAAACATCTTCATCGCGCCGTTCCCCCATCCCCCGTCCACTCTGTCCAAAGTGGTTTTGTACCAACCCTCCATTCCGCTCTTAAGACCGTCGTTCCATCCATCCCGGTAATCCCCAGGAGTCATACCTGTCCTTTCCCCGTTCCCCCGTTTCCCGTGAGGGGCTTCATACTCCTTCACCGACACTAAATAGTATTGATTCCATGATCTTCTTCCTCTTTTTCCCTTTTTTTCCTAAAACGATCTTTCCCAGCCACTTCTGTGTTCTTCCCCTCTCCCTAAAATGATCATTCCAGCCCTCTATGTTCCTCCCTCTTCCTAAAAATGGATCATCCAGTCCTCTAATGCTCCTACTCTCCTTCCTAAACTGGCGATTCTGTCCTTGTAAAAACGTTCCCAGAAAATCGTCCACCTCTTTCCCTCCTACAAAGATGGTTTCTTCAACTCATCCCCCTAAAATGAGGATTGCATTCTCCTCTCTTCTCTCTCTCTTCTCTCTCTCAAATTCTCGTCTCCTCTCTCCCCTCTCTCTCTCTCCGCTCTCATCTCTCATCTCTCTCTTCGTCCTCCAAGAGGTCGCTTCGTCCCGTATCTTCGTTGCAAGGACTGCAGGTCAACCTACCCCCTCTTCCCCTCTACAAAAGGTCGCTCCACCCTCTCCTCCAGCCCGAGGCGCTCCCCCCTCTCCTCGTCCCCAAGAGGTCTCGAGCATGTCCCTCCTCCTACCTCCTCCTCTCTCACTCCTCTCTCTCTCTCTCACTCACCCCTTGATATCGCCCTAATCGTCTGCCTTCCCCCCGCGCACCCTCCTCCCTTCATCCGCCCCTTCACACCCACCCCTCCCCCACCCTCACCAGGGAAGGCGGGGGGGGCCTGCATCTAATTCATATATATATAGATATATATAAATATATTATATATATATATAAATATATATATATATATATATATATATATATCTCTATATATTATATATATATTATACTTATATATATATCATATATATAAATATATATATATAATATTTTTTATTTTTTTTTTTTTTTTTTTTTATACTTTGTTCGCTTGTTCTCCCGCGTTGCGAAGGTAGCGCAAGGAAACAGACGAAAGAAATGGCCCAACCCTCCCCATACACATGTACATACACAACGTCCACCCACCAAACATACATACCTACACAGCTTTCCATGGTTTACCCCGGACGCCTCACATGCCCCCTGATTCAATACACTGACACACGTCAACCCCTGTTATACCACATCGCTACCCAATTCACTCTATTCCTTGCCCTCTTTCACCCCTCCGTCACCCTCCTGCATGTTTCCGAGCCCCGATCCAACAAAATCTTTTTTCACTCATCCTTTCCACCTCCAATTTGGCTCCCCACTTCTCCTCGTTCCCTCCAAATCCGACACATATATCGTCTTGGTCATCTTTCTTCACTCAGCTCTCCATGTGCCTAAACCATTTCAAAACACCTCTCTGCTCTCTCAACCACGCTCTTTTTATTTCTACACATCTCTCTTACCGTTACATTACTTACTCGATCAAACCACCTCACACCACACATTGTCCTCAAACATCTCATTTCCAGCACATCCATCCTCCTGCGCACAACTCTATCCATAGCCCACGCCTCGCAACCATACAACATTGTTGGAACCACTATTCCTTCAAACATACCCATTTTTGCTTTGCGAGATAATGTTCTCGACTTCCACACATTTCTCAAGGCTCCCAGGATTTTCGCCCCCTCCCCCACCCTATGATCCACTTCCGCTTCCATGGTTCCATCCGCTGCCAGATCCACTCCCAGATATCTAAAACACTTTACTTCCTCCAGTTTTTCTCCATTCAAACTTACCTCCCAATTGACTTGACCCTCAACCCTACTGTACCTATTAATCTTGCTCTTATTCACATTTACTCTTAACTTTCTTCTTTCACACACTTTACCAAACTTAGTCACCAGCTTCTGCAGTTTCTCACATGAATCAGCCACCAGCGCTGTATCATCAGCGAACAACAACTGACTCACTTCCCAAGCTCTCTCATCCCCAACAGACCTCATACTTACCCCTCTTTCCAAAACTCTTGCATTCACCTCCCTAACAACCCCATCCATAAACAAATTAAACAACCATGGAGATATCACACACCCCTGCCGCAAACCTACATTCACTGAGAACCAATCACTTTCCTCTCTTCCTACACGTACACATGCCTTACATCCTTGATAAAAACTTTTCACTGCTTCTAACAACTTGCCTTCCACACCATATATTCTTAATACCTTCCACAGAGCATCTCTATCAACTCTATCATATGCCTTCTCCAGATCCATAAATGCTACATACAAATCCATTTGCTTTTCTAAGTATTTCTCACATACATTCTTCAAAGCAAACACCTGATCCACACATCCTCTACCACTTCTGAAACCACACTGCTCTTCCCCAATCTGATGCTCTGTACATGCCTTCACCCTCTCAATCAATACCCTCCCATATGATTTACCAGGAATACTCAACAAACTTATACCTCTGTAATTTGAGCACTCACTCTTATCCCCTTTGCCTTTGTACAATGGCACTATGCAGGCATTCCGCCAATCCTCAGGCACCTCACCATGAGTCATACATACATTAAATAACCTTACCAACCAGTCAATAATACAGTCACCCCTTTTTTAATAAATTCCACTGAAATACCATCCAAACCTGCTGCCTTTCCGGCTTTCATCTTCCGCAAAGCTTTTACTACATCTTCTCTGTTTACCAAATCATTTTCCCTAACCCTCTCACTTTGCACACCACCTCGACCAAAACACCCAATATCTGCCACTCTATCATCAAACACATTCAACAAACCTTCAAAATACTCACTCCATCTCCTTCTCACATCACCTCTACTTGTTATCACCTCCCCATTTGCGCCTTTCACTGAAGTTCCCATTTGCTCCCTTGTCTTACGCACTTTATTTACCTCCTTCCAGAACATCTTTTTAGTCTCCCTAAGATTTAATGATACTCTCTCACCCCAACTCTCATTTGCCCTTTTTTCACCTTTTGCACCTTTCTCTTGACCTCTGTCTCTTTCTTTTATAAGTTTGTTGACTATTCCTGGTAAATAATATGGGAGGGTATTGATTAAGAGGGTGAAGGCATGTACAGAGCATCAGATTGGGGAAGAGCAATGTGGTTTCAGAAGTGGTAGAGGATGTGTGGATCAGGGGTTTGCTTTGAAGAATGTATGTGAGAAATACTTAGAAAAGCAAATGGATTTGTATGTAGCATTTATGGATCTGGAAAAGGCATATGATAGAGTTTATAGAGATGCTCTCTGGAGGGTATTAAGAATATATGTTGTGGGAGGCAAGTTGTTAGAAGTAGTGAAAAGTTTTTATCGAGGATGTAAGGCATGTGTACGTGTAGGAAGAGAGGAAATTGATTGGTTCTCAGTGAATATAGGTTTGCGGCAGGGGTGTGTGATGTCTCCATGGTTGTTTAATTTGTTTATGGATGGGGTTGCTAGGGAGGTGAATGCAAGAGTTTTGGAAAGAGGGGCAAGTATGAAGTCTGTTGTGGATGAGAGAGCTTGGGAAGTGAGTCAGTTGTTGTTCGCTGATGATACAGCGCTGGTGGCTGATTCATGTGAGAAACTGCAGAAGCTGGTGACTGAGTTTGGTAAAGTGTGTGAAAGAAGAAAGTTAAGAGTAAATGTGAATAAGAGCAAGTTTATTAGGTACCGTAGGGTTGAGGGTCAAGTCAATTGGGAGGTAAGTTTGAATGGAGAAAAATTGGAGGAAGTAAAGTGTTTTAGATATCTGGGAGTAGATCTGGCAGCGGATGGAACCATGGAAGCGGAAGTGGATCATAGGGTGGGGGAGGGGGCGAAAATCCTGGGAACCTTGAAGAATGTGTGGAAGTCGAGAACATTATCTCGGAAAGCAAAAATGGGTATGTTTGAAGGAATAGTGGTTCCAACAATGTTGTATGGTTGCGAAGCGTGGGCTATGGATAGAGTTGTGCGCAGGAGGATGGATGTGCTGGAAATGAGATGTTTGAGGACAATGTGTGGTGTGATGTGGTTTGATCGAGTAAGTAACGTAAGGGTAAGAGAGATGTGTAGAAATAAAAAGAGCGTGGTTGAGAGAGCAGAAGAGGGTGTTTTGAAATGGTTTTGGCACATGGAGAGAATGAGTGAGGAAAGATTGACCAAGAGGATATATGTGTCGGGGGTGGAGGGGACGAGGAGAAGTGGGAGACCAAATGAGAGGTGGAAAGATGGAGTGAAAAAGATTTTGTGTGACCGGGGCCTGAACATGCAGGAGGGTGAAAGGAGGGCAAGGAATAGAGTGAATTGGATCGATGTGGTATACCGGGGTTGACGTGCTGTCAGTGGATTGAATCAGGGCATATGAAGCGTCTGGGGGTAAACCATGGAAAGCTGTGTAGGTATGTATATTTGCGTGTGTGGACGTGTATGTATATACATGTGTATGGGGGTGGGTTGTGCTATTTCTTTTGTCTGTTTCCTTACGCTACCTCGCAAACGCGGGAGACAGCGACAAAGCAAATATATATATATATATAAAGGGGACGGGAGTGGGGGGCCAGAAACCCTCCCCTCCTCGTATTTTAACTTTGTAAATGGGGAAAACGAAGAATGAGTCACGCGAGGAGTGCTCATTCTCCTCGAAGGCTCAGATTGGGGTGTCTAAATGTACGTGGATGTAACCAAGATGAGAAAAAAGGAGAGATAGGTAGTATGTTTGAGGAAAGGAACCTGGATGTTTTGGCTCTGAGTGAAATGAAGCTAAAGGGTAAAGGGGAAGAGTGGTTTGGGAATGTCTTGGGATTAAAGTCAGGGGTTAGTGAGAGGAGAAGAGTAATGGAAGGAGTAGCACTACTCCTGAATCAGGAGTTGTAGGAGTATGTGATAGAACGTAAGAAAGTAAATTCTCGATTGATATGGGTAAAACTGAAAGTTGATGGAGAGAGATGGGTGATTATTGGTGCATATGCGCTTGGGCATGAGAAGAAAGATCATGAGAGGCAAGTGTTTTGGGAGCAGCTGAATGAGTGTACACGTTAGTGGTTTTGATGCACGAGACCGGGTTATAGTGATGGGTGATTTGAATGCAAAGGTGAGTAATGTGGCAGTTGAGGGAATAATTGGTATACATGGGGTGTTCAGTGTTGTAAATGGAAATGGTGAAGAGCTTGTAGATTTATGTGCTGAAAAAGGACTGGTGATTGGGAATACCTGGTTTGAAAAGCGAGATATACATAAGTATACGTATGTAAGTAGGATAGATGGCCAGAGAGCGTTATTGGATTACGCGTTAATTGATAGATGCACGAAAGAGAGACTTTTGGATGTTAATGTGCTGAGAGGTGGAACTGGAGGGATGTCTAATCATTATCTTGTGGAAGCAAAGGTGAAGATTTGTGGGGGTTTTCAGAAAAGAAGAGAGAATGTTGGGGTGAAGAGAGTGGTGAGAGTAAGTGAGCTTGGGAAGGAGACTTGTATGAGGAAGTAAGAGGAGAGACTGAGTACAGAATGGAAAAAGGTGAGAACAAAGGAGGTAAGGGGAGTGGGGGAGGAATGGGATGCATTTACGGAAGCAGTGATGGCTTGCGCAAAAGATGCTTGTGGCATGAGAAGCGTGGGAGGTGGGTTGATTAGAAAAGGTAGTGAGTGGTTGAATGAAGAAGTAAGATTATTAGGGAAAGAGAAGAGAGAGGCATTTATACGATTTTTGCAGGGAAAAATGGAAATGAGTGGGAGAGGTATAAAAGAAAGAGACAGGAGGTCAAGAGAAAGGTGGAAGAGGTGAAAAAGAGGGCAAATGAGAGTTGGGGTGAGAGAGTATCATTAAATTTTAGGGAGAATAAAAAGATGTTCTGGAAGGAGGTAAATAAAGTGCGTAAGACAAGGGAGCAAATGGGAACTTCAGTGAAGGATGCAAATGGGGAGGTGATAACAAGTAGTGGTGATGTGAGAAGGAGATGGAGTGAGTATTTTGAAGGTTTGTTGAATGTGTTTGATGATAGATTGGCAGATATTGGGTGTTTTGGTCGAGGTGGTGGGCAAAGTGAGAGGGTTAGGGAAAATGATTTGGTAAACAGAGAAGAGCTAGTAAAAGCTTTGCGGAAGATAAAAGCCGGCAAGGCAGCAGGTTTGGATGGTATTGCAGTGGAATTCATTAAAAAAGGGGGTGACTGTATTGTTGACTGGTTGGTAAGGTTATTTAATGTATGTATGACTCATGGTGAGGTGCCTGAGGATTGGCGGAATGCTTTCATAGTGCCATTGTACAGAGGCAAAGGGGATAAGAGTGAGTGCTCAAATTAAAGAGGTATAACATTGTTGAGTATTCCTGGTAAATTATATGGGAGGGTATTGATTGAGAGGGTGAAGGTATGTACAGAGCATCAGATTGGGGAAAAGCAGTGTGGTTTCAGAAGTGGTAGAGGATGTGTGGATCAGGTGTTTGCTTTGAAGAATGTATGTGGGAAATACTTAGAAAAGCAAATGGATTTGCATGTAGCATTTATGGATCTGGAGAAGGCATATGATAGAGTTCATAGAGATGCTCTGTGGAAGGTATTAAGAATATATGGTGTGGGAGGCAAGTTGTTAGAAGCAGTGAAAAGTTTTTATCGAGGATGTAAGGCATGTGTACGAGTAGGAAGAGAGGAAAGTGATTGGTTCTCAGTGAATGTAGGTTTACGGCAGGGGTGTGTGATGTCTCCATGGTGGTTTAATTTGTTTATGGATTGGGTTGTTAGGGAGGTGAATGCAAGAGTTTTGGAAAGAGGGGCAAGTATGAAGTCTGTTGGGGATGAGAGAGCTTGGGAAGTGAGTCAGTTGTTGTTCGCTGATGATACAGCGCTGGTGGCTGATTCATGTGAGAAACTGCAGAAGCTGGTGACTGAGTTTGGTAAAGTGTGTGAAAGAAGAAAGTTAAGAGTAAATGTGAATAAGGGCAAAGTTATTAGGTACAGTAGGGTTGAGGGTCAAGTCAATTGGGAGGTAAGTTTGAAAGGAGAAAAACTGGAGGAAGTAAAGTGTTTTAGATATCTGTTAGTGGATCTGGCAGCGGATGGAACCATGGAAGCGGAAGTGGATCATAGGGTGGGGGAGGGGGCGAAAATCCTGGGAGCCTTGAAGAATGTGTGGAAGTCGAGAACATTATCTCGGAAAGCAAAAATGGGTATGTTTGAAGGAATAGTTTCAACGATGTTGTATGGTTGCGAGGCGTGGGCTATGGATAGAGTCGTGCGCAGGAGGGTGGATGTGCTGGAAATGAGATGTTTGAGGATAATGTGTGGTGTGAGGTGGTTTGATCGAGTAAGTAATGTAAGGGTAAGAGAGATGTGTGGAAATAAAAAGAACGTGGTTGAGAGAGCAGAAGAGGGTGTTTTGAAATGGTTTTGGCACATCGAGAGAATGAGTGAGGAAAGAATGACCAAGAGGATATATGTGTCGGAGGTGGAGGGAACGAGGAGAAGTGGGAGACCAAATTGGAGGTGGAAAGATGGAGTGAAAAAGATTTTGTGTGATCGGGTCCTGAACATGCAGGAGGGTGAAAGGAGGGCAAGGAATAGAGTGAATTGGATCGATGTGGTATACCGGGGTTGACGTGCTGTCAGTGGATTGAATCAGGGCATGCGAAGCGTCTGAGGTAAACCATGGAAAGCTGTGTAGGTATGTATATTTGCGTGTGTGGACATGTATGTATATACATGTGTATGGGGGTGGGTTGGGCCATTTCTTTCGTCTGTTTCCTTGCGCTACCTCGCAAACGCGGGAAATAGCGACAAAGCAAAAAAGAAAATTATTTATATATATATATATATATATATATATATATATATATATATATATATATATATATATATGTATATATATATATATATATATATATATATATATATATATATATATATATATATATATATATATATATATATATATATATATATATATATATGTATATATATATATATGTATATATATATATATATCTATATATATATATATATATATATATATATATATATATATATATATATATATATATATATATATATATATATATATATATATATATATACATATATATATATATATATATATATATATATATATATATATATATATATATATATATATATATATATATTTTTTTTTTTTCATACTATTCGCCATTTCCCGCGATAGCGAGGTAGCGTTAAGAACAGAGGACTGGGCCTTTGAGGGAATGTCCTCACCTGGCCCCCTTCTCTGTTCCTTCTTTTGGAAAATTAAAAAAAAAGAAAAAAAAAACGAGAGGGGAGGATTTCCAGCCCCCCGCTCCCTTCCCTTTTAGTCGCCTTGTACGACATGCAGGGAATACGTGGGAAGTATTCTTTCTCCCCTATCCCCTGGGATAATATATATATATATATATATATATATATATATATATATATATATATATATATATATATATATATATATATATATATATATATATATATATATATATATATATTCCGCAGCTTGCTTTTTATAATCATCAATTTATATAAAGATCTTTGTACAAAATTTTACCGAAACTCTTATTTCTTCCATCGTGGTACTGTAGACGATATTTATATATGACTGAGCCTGGTATATAATATGTGGCATGTCGTTAGTACATGTTGCATGGTAATAGTGCAGTTGCAGGGGTCAGGTCATACTGGGTCAGGTTTCCTCTCCAGTACATGACCACAGGTCAACACACTATGACCAATCCTCAACATGGCGAGTCCTGCTGATGGAGGAAGGTCATACTTCAACACCACCTCTCCATCCTGTGTGTGTCCAGTTATTGTACTGGACCTCGTAGTATACGACACTAACACTGTCCTCAAAACAAATACCGGCGTAAGAGACCATCGGGTCTTCTGTTATCTGGCTACTGTGTCCATTTCTCCCCAATTACGATTTTCATCTTTTTTTTCTTTTCTATTTCATTTTCCTCTTGTCTTCCAGGAGGCGACTGGTTATCCAGAAAAATCATAGTTTTGAGAACTCTCTATACTCAGTCCTTGGCTATCAACTGCCCTCTGATGCATTACATTGTTTCCATCTCAACCTCCCACAACTTTATCTCACCCACTCGCATCTCCAACTGGATGTCCCACGTCCCCCTCATCTCCAGACGGTTCTCCCACACCGGTCTCAGTCTCCCGACAGCCTTGTGATAATTCCTTGTAGTCTCCGAAGTCGTTCCAATCCTTCTCGTCAACTCCAAGTGCCATTCCACTCGTTCTCCTCCCCCTCAAACGGTTGTCAAGACACTCACTCTCCTCGCAGCCTCAGAGGATCAGCCCAGGAACAATCTTGAAAGTCGCGCCGTTCCCCCATCCCCCGTCCCTCTGTCCAAAGTGTTGTACCAATCCCTCATTCCGCTCTTAAGACGTCGTTCCATCCATCCCGTTAATCTCCCAGGAGTCATACCTGGTCCCTTTCCCCGTTCCCCGTTCCCGTGAGGGCTCATACTCCTTCACCGACCTAAATAGTATGATTCCATGATCTTCCCTCTTCCTAAAACGATCTTTCCAGCCACTCTGTGTTCTTCCCTCTCCCTAAAATGATCATTCCAGTCCCTCTATGTTCCTCCCTCTTCCTAAAATGATCATTCCAGTCCCTCTATGCTCCTCTCTCTTCCTAAACTGGCGATTCCTGTCCTTGTAAACGTTCCCAGAAAATCGTCCACCTCTTTCCCTCCTACAAAGATGGTTCTTCATCTCATCCCCCTAAAATGATGGATTGCATTCCTCTCTCTCTCTCTCTCTCTCTCTCTCTCTCTCTCTCTCTCTCTCTCTCTCTCTCTCTCTCTCTCTCTCTCTTCGTCCTCCAAAGGTCGCTTCGTCCCGTATCTTCGTTGCAAGACTGCAGGTCTACCTACCCCCTTCTTCCCCTCTACAAAAGGTCGCTCCACCCTCTCCTCCAGCCCGAGGCGCTCTCCCCTCTCCTCGTCCCCAAGAGGTCGATCATTCCCTCCTCCTCCTCCTCCTCTCACTCCTCTCTCTCTCTCCCTCACCCCTTGTTATCCCCTAATCGTCTGCCTTCCCCCCGCGCACCCTCCTCCCTCCTCCGCCCCTTCACCCCTCCCCTCCCCTCACCCTCACTCAGAGCGGGGGGCCTGCATCTAATTCATATATATATATATATATATATATATATATATATATATATATATATATATATATATATATATATATATATATATATATATATATATATATATATATACATATATATATATATATATATATATATATATATATATATTTTTTTTTTTTTTTTTTTTTTTTTTTTTATACTTTGTCGCTGTCTCCCGCGTTGCGAGGTAGCGCAAGGAAACAGACGAAAGAAATGGCCCAACCCTCCCCATACACATGTACATACACACGTCCACACACGCAAACATACATACCTACACAGCTTTCCATGGTTTACCCCGGACGCCTCACATGCCCTGATTCAATCCACTGACAGCACGTCAACCCCTGTATACCACATCGCTCCAATTCACTCTATTCCTTGCCCTCCTTTCACCCTCCTGCATGTTCAGGCCCCGATCACACAAAATCCTTTTCACTCCATCTTTCCACCTCCAATTTGGTCTCCCTCTTCTCCTCGTTCCCTCCACCTCCGACACATATATCCTCTTGGTCAATCTTTCCTCACTCATTCTCTCCATGTGCCCAAACCATTTCAAAACACCCTCTTCTGCTCTCTCAACCACGCTCTTTTTATTTCCACACATCTCTCTTACCCTTACGTTACTTACTCGATCAAACCACCTCACACCACACATTGTCCTCAAACATCTCATTTCCAGCACATCCATCCTCCTGCGCACAACTCTATCCATAGCCCACGCCTCGCAACCATACAACATTGTTGGAACTACTATTCCTTCAAACATACCCATTTTTGCTTTCCGGGATAATGTTCTCGACTTCCACACATTTTCAAGGCTCCCAAAATTTTCGCCCCCTCCCCCACCCTATGATCCACTTCCGCTTCCATGGTTCCATCCGCTGACAGATCCACTCCCAGATATCTAAAACACTTCACTTCCTCCAGTTTTTCTCCATTCAAACTCACCTCCCAATTGACTTGACCCTCAACCCTACTGTACCTAATAACCTTGCTCTTATTCACATTTACTCTTAACTTTCTTCTTCCACACACTTTACCAAACTCCGTCACCAGCTTCTGCAGTTTCTCACATGAATCCGCCACCAGCGCTGTATCATCAGCGAACAACAACTGACTCACTTCCCAAGCTCTCTCATCCCCAACAGACCTCATACTTGCCCCTCTTTGCAGTGGAATTTATTAAAAAAGGGGGTGACTGTATTGTTGACTGGTTGGTAAGGTTATTTAATGTATGTATGACTCATGGTGAGGTGCCTGAGGATTGGCGGAATGCGTGCATAGTGCCATTGTACAAAGGCAAAGGGGATAAGAGTGAGTGCTCAAATTACAGAGGTATAAGTTTGTTGAGTATTCCTGGTAAATTATATGGGAGGGTATTGATTGAGAGGGTGAAGGCATGTACAGAGCATCAGATTGGGGAAGAGCAGTGTGGTTTCAGAAGTGGTAGAGGATGTGTGGATCAGGTGTTTGCTTTGAAGAATGTATGTGAGAAATACTTAGAAAAGCAAATGGATTTGTATGTAGCATTTATGGATCTGGAGAAGGCATATGATAGAGTTGATAGAGATGCTCTGTGGAAGGTATTAAGAATATATGGTGTGGGAGGCAAGTTGTTAGAAGCAGTGAAAAGTTTTTATCGAGGATGTAAGGCATGTGTACGTGTAGGAAGAGAGGAAAGTGATTGGTTCTCAGTGAATGTAGGTTTGCGGCAGGGGTGTGTGATGTCTCCATGGTTGTTTAATTTGTTTATGTTTATGTTTATGGATATATATATATATATATATATATATATATATATATATATATATATATATATATATATATATATATATATATATATATTTATATATATATACATATATATATATATATATATATATATATATATATATATATATATATATATATATATATATATATATATATATATATATATATATATATTTATACATACATGAGAAAGAATACTTCCCACGCATTCCTCACGTGTAGTACAAGGCGACTAAAGGGGACGGGAACGGGGCGCTTGAAACCCTCCCCTCCTTATATTTTAACTTTCTAAAAGGGGAAACAGAAGAAGGAGTCACGCGGGGAGTGCTCATCCTCCTCGAAGGCTCAGATTGGGGTGTCTAAATGTGTGTGGTTGTAACCAAGATGAGAAAAAAGGAGAGGTAGGTAGTATGTTTGAGGAAAGGAACCTGGATTTTTGGCTCTGAGTGAAACGAAGCTCAAAGGTAAAGGGGAAGAGTGGTTTGGGAATGTCTTGGGAGTAAAGTCAGGGGTTAGTGAGAGGACAAGAGCAAGGGAAGGAGTAGCACTACTCCTGAATCAGAAGTGGTGGGAGTATGTGATAGAGTGTAAGAAAGTAAATTCTAGATTAATATGTGTAAAAGTGAAAGTTGATGGAGAGAGATGGGTGATTATCTGTTGCATATGCACCTGGGCATGAGAAGAAAGATCATGAGAAGTAAGTGTTTTGGGAGCAGCTGCATGAGTGTGTTAGTGTTTTTGATGCACGAGACCGGGTTATAGTGATGGGTGATTTGAATGCAAAGGTGTGTAATGTGGCAGTTGAGGGAATAATTGGTATACATGGGGTGTTCAGTGTTGTAAATGGAAATGGTGAAAAGCTTGCAAATTTATGTGCTGAAAAAGGACTGGTGATTGGGATAACCTAGTTTAAAAAGAGAGATATACATAAGTATACTTATGTAAGTAGAAGAGATGGCCAGAGAGCGTTATTGGATTACGTGTTAATTGATAGGCGCGCAAAAGAGAGACTTTTGGATGTTAATGTGCTAAGAGGTGCATCTGGAGGGATGTCTGGTCATTATCTTGTGGAGGCAAAGGTGAAGATTTGTATGGGTTTTCAGAAAAGAAGAGAGAATGTTGGGGTGAAGAGAGTGGTCAGAGTAAGTGAGCTTGGGAAGGAGACTTGTGTGAGGAAGTATCAGGAGAGAATGAGTATAGAATGGAGAATGAGTACAGAAAGGTGGTAAGGGGAGTGGGGGAGGAATGGGATGTATTTAGGAAGCAGTGATGGCTTGCGCAAAAGATGCTTGTGGCATGAGAAGCGTGGGAGGTGGGTTGATTAGAACGGGTAGTGAGTGGTGGGATGAAGTAGTAAGATTTTTAGTGAAAGAGAAGAGAGGGGCATTTGGAGAATTTTTGCAGGAACATAATGCAAATGAGTGGAAGATGTATAAAAGAAAGAGGCAGGAGGTCAAGAGAAAGGTGCAAGAGGTGAAAAAGAGGGCAAATGAGAGTTGGGGTGAGAGAGTATCATTAAATTTTAAGGAGAATAAAAAGGTGTTTTGGAAGGAGGTAAATAAAGTAAGACAAGCGAAAAAATGGGAACTTCAGTGAAGGGGGCTAATGGGGAGGTGATAACAAGTAGTGGTGATGTGAGAAGGAGATGGAGTGAGTATTTTGAAGGTTTGTTGAATGTGTTTGATGATAGAGTGACAGATATAGGGTGTTTTGCTCGAGGTGGTGTTCAAAGTGAGAGGGTTAGGGAGGATGATTTTGTAAACAGAGAAGAGGTAGTAAAAGCTTTGCGGAATATGACAGCCGTCAAGGCAGCGGGTTTGGATGGCATTGCAGTGGAATTTATTAAAAAAGGGGGAGACTGTATTGTTGACTGGTTGGTAAGGTTATTTGATGTATGTATGACTCATGGTGAGGTGCCTGAGAATTGGCGGAATGATTGCATAGTGCCATTGTACAAAAGCAAAGTGGACAAAGGTGAATACTCAAATTACAGAGGTATAAGTTAGTTGAGTATTCCTGGTAAATTATATGGGAGGGTATTGATTGAGAGGGTGAAGGCATGTACAAAGCATCAGATTGTGGAAGAGCAGTGTGGTTTCAGAAGTGGTAGAGGATGTGTGGATCAGGTGTTTGCTTTGAAGAATGTATGGGAGAAATACTTAGAAAAGCAAATGGATTTGTATGTAGCATTTATGGATCTGGAGAAGGCATATGATAGAGTTGATAGAGATGCTCTGTGGAAGGTATTAAGAATATATGGTGCGGGAGGCAAGTTGTTAGAAGCAGTGAAAAGTTTTTATCGATGATGTAGGGCATGTGTACGTGTAGGAAGAGAGGAAAGTATTGGTTCTCAGTGAATGTGGATTTGCCACAGGGATGCATGATATCTCCATGGTTGTTAATTTGTTTATAGATGGGGAGTTTAGGGAGGTGAATAAAGAGTTTTGGAAAGAGGGCCAAGTATGTAGTCTGTTGTGGATGAGAGGGCTAGGGAAGTGAGTCAGTTGTTGATCGCTGATGATAGAGGTAAGTTTGAATGGAGGTAAGTTTGAATGGAGAAAAACTGGAGGAAATCAATCGTTTTAGATATCTTGGAGTGGATTTAACAGTGTAGGGAACCGTGGAAGCGCAGGTGAGTCTTAGGGTGGGGGAGGGGGCGAAGGATCCGGGAGCGTTAAAGAATGTGTGGGAGGCGATAAAATTTTCTCAGAGAGCAAAAATGGGTATGTTTTAAGGAATTGTTGTTCCAAAAATGTTATATTGCGAAGTGTGGGCTCTAGATGTGGATGTGTTGGATATGAGATGTTTAAGAACAATATGAGGTGTGAGTTGGTGTGATCGAGTAAGTGATGAAGGGGTAAGAGCGACGTGTGGTAATAAAAAGTTTGGTTGGGAGAGAAGAATAGGTTGTATTGAAATGGTTTGGTCACATGGGGAGGATGAGTGAAGAAAGATTGATAAAGAGGATATATGTGTCAGAGGTGGAGGGAACGAGAAGTGGGAGACCAAATTGGAGATGGAAGGATGAAGTGAACATTTCTTTTTGAGCGATTGGGGCTTGAACACGCAGAAGGGTGAAAGGCGTGCAAGGAGTAGAGTGAATTGGAACGATGTTGTATATCGGGGTCGACTTGCTATCAATGGATTGAACCAGGGCATGTGAAGTGTCTGGAGTAAGCCATGGAAAGTTATGTGGGTCCTAGATGTGGAAAGGGAACTTTGGTTTCAGTGCATTATACATGACAGCTAGAGACTAGGTGTGAACGAATGTGGCCTTTGTTGTCTTTTCCTAGCGCTACTTCGCGCGCGTGCGGGGGAGGGGGTGTCATTTCATGTGTGGCAGGGTGGCGACGAGAATGAATAAAGGCAGCAGCTATGAATTATGCACGTGTATATATGCATATCTCGGTGTATGTATATATATGAATCCGTTGACATGTATAGGTATGTATGTGTGCGTGTGTGGACGAGTATGTATATGACTATGTATGTGGGTGGGTTGGGCCATTCTTTTCTCTGTTTCCTTGTGCTACCTCGCTAACGAGGGAGACAGCGAGGTAGCAAAGGAAACAGACGAAAGAATGGCCCAACCCACACACATACACTTGTATATACATACACGCCCACACATACATCCGTACATTTCAATGCATACATACATGTTGTTACTCAGACTCATACATATATACACATGCCCATATTCATACTTGCTGCACCCAGCCATTCCCGTCGCCAACCCGCACGCGCGTGAGATAGCGCTAGGAAAAGACAACAAAGGCCACATTCGTTCACACTTAGTATCTAGCTGTCATGTGTAATGCACCGAAACCAAAGTTCCCTTTCAATATCTAGGACCCACATAACTTTCCATGGCTTACCCCAGACACTTCACATGCCCTGGTTCAATCCATTGACAGCAAGTTGACCCCGGTATACAACATCGTTCCAATTCAAAGGCCACATTCGTTCACATTTAATCTCTAGCTGTCATATTTAATGCACCGAAATCACAGCTCCCTTTTCACATCCAGGTCCCACAAACCTTCCCATGGTTTACCCCAGACGCTTCACATGCTCTGGTTCAACCATAGACAGCAAATCGACCCCGGTATACCACTTTGTTCCAATTCACTCTTTTCCTTGCACGCCTTTCATCCTCTCGCAGGTTCAGGCATCGACCACTCAAAATCTTTTTCACTCCATCCTTCCACCTCCAGTTTGGTCTCCACTTCTCCACGTTCCCTCCACCTCTGACACATGTATCCTCTTTGTCAATCTTTCCTCACTCATTCTCTCCATGTGACTAAACCATTTCAATACACTCTTCTGCTCTCTCAACCACAATCTTTTTATTACCCTACATCTCTTACCCTTTCATTACTTACTCGATGAAACTACCTCACACCACATATTGTCTTCAAACATCTCATTTCCAACACATCCACCCTCCTCCGCACAACCTTATCTATAGCCCACGCCTCGCAACCATATAACATTGTTGGAATTACTATTCCTTCAAACATACCCAGTTTTGCTTTCAAAGATTATGTTCTCGCCTCTCACACATTCTTCAACGCTTCCAGAACCTTTGCCCCCTTCTCAACCCTGTGACTCACTTCTGCTTCCATGGTTTCATCCGCTACCAAATTCACTCCCAGATATCTAAAACACTTCACTTCCTCCAGTTTTTCTACATTCAAACTTACCTCCCAATTGACTTGTCCCTCAACCCTACTGTACCTAATAACCTTCCTTTAATTCACATTTACTCTCAGCTTTCTTCTTTCACACACTTCACCAAACTCAGTTAGCAGCTTCTGCAGTTTCTTGAATCAGCCACCAGCGCCCTATCATCAGCGAACAACAACTAACTCACTTCCGAAGCCCTCCCATCCACAACAGACTGCATACCAGCCCTTCTCTCTAACACTCTTGAATTCACCTCCCTAACAACCCCATCTATAAACATATCAAACAACCATGCAGACATCATACACCCTTGCCGCAAACCGACATTCACTGGGAACCGATCACTTTCCTCTCTTCCTACTCGTACATATACCTTAAATCCACGATAAAAAGATTTCACTGCTTCTAGCAACTTGCCTCCCACACCATGTACTCTCAACTCTCGTATGCCTTCTCCAGATCCATAAATGTTACATACAAATCCATTTTTCTTTCTGAGTATTTCTAACATATATTCTTCAAAGCAAGCACCTGATCCACACATCCTCTACCACTTCTGAATTCACACTGCTCTTCCCCAGTCTGATGCTCTGTACATAGCTTCACCCTCTCAATCAATACCCTCCCATAAAATTTCCAAAAAATACTCAACATACTTATACCTCTGTTATTTGAACACTCACCTTTATACCCTTTGCCTTGTACAACGGCACTATGCATGCATTCCGCCAATCCTCAGGTACTTCACCATGAACCATACATACATTGAATATCCTCAACAACCAGTCAACAACACAGTCACACATTTTTTCAATAAATTCCACTGTAGTACCATCCAAACCCGCAGGCTTGCCGGCTTTTATCTTCCTCAAAGCCTTCACTATCTCTTTTATTGTTTACCAGACCATTCTCTCTGACCCTCTCATTTCGCACACCACCTCGACCAAAACACCCTATGTATGCCACTCTATCATCTAACACATTCAACAAAACTTCAAAATACTGCATCTCCTTTTCACATCACCACTACTTGTTATTACCTCCCCATTAGCCCCCTTCACCAATGTCCCCATTTGTTCACTTGTCTTACACACCTTATTTACCTATTTCCAAAACATCTTTTTATTCTCCCTAAAATTTGATGATACTCTCTCACTCCAACTCTCATTTGCCCTCTTTTTCAACTCTTGCACCTTTCTCTTCACGTCCTTTCTCATTCTTTTACATATCTCCCAGTCACTTGCACTATTTCCCCGCAAAAAGCGTCTAAATGCCTCTCTCTTCTCTTTTACTAACAATCTTACCTCTTCATCCCACCACTCACTACCCTTTCTAATCTGTCGACCTCCCAGCTTTCTCGTGCAACATGCATCTTTTTGCGCAAGCCATTACTGATTCCCTAAATACATCTCATTCCTTCCCCACTCCCCTTCCGTCCTTTGCTATTACATTATTCCATTCTGCACTCAGTCCTTCCTGGTACTTTCTCATTAAAGTTTCCTTTCCAAGCTTACTTACTCTCACCACTCTCTTCATCCCAGCATTTTCTTCTCTTTTCTGAAAACCTCTACAAATCTTCACCTTTGCCTCCACAAGTTAATGATTAAACATCCCTCCGGTTTTACCTCTCAGTACATAATCCAATAACGCTCTCTGGCCATCTCTCCTACTTACATATGTATTCCCAATCACCAAACATTTTCAGCACACCAATATACAATCTCTTCACTATTTACATTTACAACACTGTTCACCCATGTACATCAATTAATCCCTCAACTTCCACATTACTCAACTTTGTATTAGAATCACCCGCCACTAAAACCCGGTCTCGTGCATGAAAACTACTAAGACACTCACTTAGCTGCTCCCAAAACACTTGCCACTCATGATCTTTCTTGTTGTGCCCAGATGCTCAGGCATCAATAATCACCCATCTCTCTCCATCCACCTTCAGTTTTACCCATATCAATCTAGAGTTTACTTTCTTACACTGTTCCACATACTTCCAGAACTCCTGTTTAAAGAGTAGTGCTACTCCTTTCTTTGCTCTTGTCCTGTCACCAATTCCAGACTTTACTCCCAAAACATCCCCAAACCACTCTTCCCCTTTACCCTTGAGCTTCGTTTCAGCATACAAATCTACAAGCTCTTCACCATTTACATTTACAACACTTATCACCCATGTACACCAATTATTCCCTCCACTGCCAAAGTACTCACCTTTGCATTCAAATCACCCATCACTATAACCCGGTCTCGTGCATCAAAACTACAAACACACTCACTCAGCTGCTCCCAAAACACTTGCCTCTCATGATCTTTCTTCTCATGCCCAGGTGCATATGCACCAATAATCACCAATCTCTCTCCATCCGCTTTCAGTTTTACCCATATCAATCCAGAGTTTACTTTTTTACACTCTATCACATACTCCCACCACTCTTGTTTCAGGAGTAGTGCCACTCCTTCCCTTGCTCTCGTCCTCTCACTAACCCCTGACACTAACCCCAAGACATTCCCAAACCACTCTTCCCCTTTACCCTTGAGCTTCGTTTCACTCAAAGCTAAAACAGCCAGGTTCCTTTCCTCAAACATGCAACCTATCTTTCCTTTTTTCTCATCTTGGTTACATCCACACACACTCAGACACCCCAATCTGAGCCTTTGAGGAGGATGAGCACTTCCCGCGTGACTCCTTCTGTTTCCTCTTTTAGAAAGTTAAAATGTAAGGAGGATAGGGTTTTTAGCCCCCTCCTCCCGTCCCCTTTAGTCACCTTCTACGACACGTGAGGAATGCGTGTGAAGTTTTCTTTCTCCCCTATCCCCAGGGATAAATAATGCCTATAGATTTATAGATTTGAAAACAACAGCATATTTAGTTATTGTTGTCTTTTTTGTCAGTAACAATCTATCATCCGTTCAGGCTCAGACAACGGTTATCCAGGTTTATGCTTTTTTCTTAATCAAGCTTTTGACCTTAGAGAGTTATCATGGGGAATCTACAAAAAAAGAAATAAAAGCTCGCCACAAATCTTGGATATGATATGTAAGCTGAAATGAAATATAAATGACTTTCGGAAAGAACACGGTATATAGCACTTATATGTAAGGTAAAACAATGAAAGCGGAACAAATCAACTATATCATGAAGTTTAGTGTGAGTTATAATCTGATTACAAAATGTGGAAACAGAAACATAGTAGTTGCAGTTGAGGAAACACTGGAGAAGAGTATTAAACCAGGTAGGAGTAAAGAAAATCCATCACTAAATACACTAAGTACTGCCAAACGAGGCCGTCATTATCCGGATGCTAAGTTGAGATGAGTCTGCGCTCGTTTGATTCTTTGTAACCTACGTTAGCCAGGACTGGTTTGGTCAGCGCTGCGTTCCTGCTGTCCAGAAATAGTGGACTCGACAGCTTGTGTCAGGTAAATGACGTGTCCCATCCGTCTTAAAAAAGCATAAGGTCTATGTCCTATTGACGGGCCATCAAAGAGCTGTATGACGGTGGTCATGTTTGTCTGGATGTTGATGACCGGGGCTTCCTCTCTAATGTGAATGGCTTCCACTATCCGTAGCTTCCTCCGATTATTTCGAATAGTAATGATTTTTGATGTTATTCACCATAATCTTCCTCGTTAGTCTCGTTCTAAGCATTTGTTCATAATTTTTGATTCCACCTTCTTGTAAGTGGAGCGAGAGGCGGCGGCTCAGGTTGTAGGTTTTATGTATAATTTTGTTTATGTGGTGAAACTGATAGTCCCCAATATTGCATCAGTACTCATATACCACATCTGTATTATTCAAACTCCCAGAGCGATCTATGATAAAGTTGTTCATTACGAAGGGGTGTGTTTTCGGATTGCTGTAGATTAATAGGTTTGCAGAGTCTGGTCACAATATTTCGCACCACACTTCTAGTCCTTTCGATATCTTGTCGTACATGTGTTCCTGTAGTAAACTCTAATGTTGTCACGTTGAGGTTGTCTGGTTGCCACGAGATGTTTCACTAGCATATATATTCACAAAATCAAATTTCAATTTTGATATCAGTTGTTATTCAACATTTGCCGAACTCGTGGAAGTTCTTGCCAGTTTAAGCACACCTTGATCGCTCTCCTCTGGTATGCACGGATGACACTGCTCTTCTTATGTTGAGTACATTCACTTCTTCCATTCATACCTCGGTTGGTTGGCTTTCTGTAAACGACGGTGACGAAAGATCCTGTTGTGGTACTAACCATTACATCCAATAAAGGAATCTTACTATGATTATTGAACTTTACCGTAAATCTTAACCTTGAACTTTCTTTGAGTCGGTTCCGGAGGTTTTCCAGAGAATTTAAGTTATCAACGCAGATAAAATGATTGATGTAAATCTGGGGTGTCATGCTCTCAAGTCGCAGCATCTTAGCTTCGACATAGGACATAAATACCTGCGCAAAGTAGACCTCCAGAGGGAAAACCTTGGCTAATCCATCCACCTGCCGATAAAGCTTGTCTTGCGGACATCTGGAAGGTGCCCCCATGGGGCAAGCACGTAACATTTTCTTAATATATTTGAGGGAATCTTTAGTGGAGGTAAGATTTGTTGTTGGTAAACATGATCCAGGATGATATATATTGTCCTCTCTACTGGTATGTTTGTGAAGTGAGACCCTACATCTAGGGAAGCTATGATGCCAATAAACTCTGCAGTTGTAGTGTTGTATGGAGAGAACATCTGATTTAGCTTCTTGGCTAACCTATAGGTAGGTGAAGGGATCTGGGAAATGTTAGGCCTTAGAGGATTTCCTGGCTTGTGCGAGTTGATATTTCCATAGAAAACCTTGGTTCGATGTCACCTTTTAGAAGATCGCATTTGATGTCAACCTTCGCAACATACGTAGCCTTAACTAATGAGTTAAGGCAATTTTTGAGTGTATCTGTGGCGGCGTTTCTTAAAGTCTGTTGAAATTTTGTTGGATCTTGCAGTATGGTCTCATATTTCCCTAAGCAGTCATTACAGTCTAGGACTGACTTGCCTGCACGTCTTACAACGATATCCTCATTATTACACAATTGTTTCGTCGCTTCCTGTAGACGTAGTGTGAGTAGTCCTCTTGAAAGGCGATGCCTACTTCTGGTGCTCTCGGCTGTAAGTGTTCCTGCAAATCGGGATTCACTATATCTTTCCTGTCTCTATGCAATTAACATATGTCATCATAGAGGATAGAAAGTTAGCGTTAATTGGATGGCCTTCATTAGGCCTCAAGTGCCCGTGCCGTCTCAGCTAACATAAGAAAAAAGAATCCAAAGGGCGAGAAGGTCGTGTGAGATATTTTGGTCAAAAACTGCTAAACGGTTGAGGAAGTCAAGGATATCAGTCTGATGATATACTATAACAATCCGAAACAATGTTTGCTCGCAATAAACAACAATATTGTAGTTATCTCTGGAAGTCTGAGTCATACCGATGTGGTGAACGAGTACCGATGCAATACTGGAGACTGTCAGCCTCACCTCATAAACTACACTGCACATACAACCTGCAACCTGAGCCACCGCCTCTCGCTCCACTTACAAGAAGGTGGAATCAAGCATTATGAAAAGCATGGCACGAGATCAATGAGGATGATTATAGCAAATAATATAAAAATCATTGCTACTTGCAGTGATTAAGGGAGACTACAGGTAGTGGAAGCTATTTACATTAGAGGAGAGCACCGTTCATCAACATCCAGACATAAATGACCACCGTCATACAGCTCTTTGATGGCCCGTCAGTAGGACGTAGACCTTATGCCGTTTTAAGACGGATGGGACACGTCATTGACCTGACACAAGCTGTCGAGTCGACTATTTCTAGGCAGCAGGAAAAGCGGGACTGACCATCTGACCCTGGTTTATGAAGGTCAGACGAGCCCAGCCTGACTTCAACTCAACATCCGGACAAAATGGTTTTGCTTGGCCTTACTTGGTGTATTTAATGATGGACTTTCTATATTCCTACCTTGTTTAATATTGTCCTCCTGTAAGTGTGTCTATATTTTTGCTTTCATACTATTTATTTAAACTGTATCTCATACTGACTTTCATGATATTGCTAATTTGTTTCACTTTTAGTCTTTTCCCTTACTCTTGTGTACTATGAACTGTGTCTTTTATTTTCTGAGTCTCTTTTACATATCATGTCCAAGTTTTGTGACATGGTGTTTTTTCCTCTCTCTCTCTCTCTCTCTCTTTCTCTCTCTCTCTCTCTCTCTCTCTCTCTCTCTCTCTCTCTCTCTCTCTCTCTCTCTCTCTCTCTCTCTCTCTCTCTCTCTCTCTCCATGTATATTCCTGATGATGCCTCTTTGAAGGCGAAAGCTTGGTTAGAATAAATGGATAACTTTGGACAACTGGTGTTTGAGCACCCACCTAAGGGCAGAATAATACTGAGAAAATTAGAGAACCTAACCTAACCTTTCTATCCCTCGTCCGTCCCATCATATACTTGATAGCAAATGTGTCATTTGTTTACTGGCTTGATCACCTCCAGTAGATCGGTGAACATTAAATCAAGTAAGAAATGACATATCTTTATTACAATAATTACATCGATCACCTTTGTATCCCTTAACGCTCTCTACTGACCTTGATCTTAAGATATTGACACCCCGTAAATCCAACAACACGTATAGGTATATTCTAGCGTGAAAAGTAAGACAGTGAATATGACTACATAATTTGAATGAAAAATAACTGAGATGTCTTTTAGTAAAAAATTGTAAAGTGTTCAGAGTTATATGAGCAGCACAACTCTGACCATCATTAACAAGCATATGATCACCAAATTTTGACATTACACAATTTGTGCCAACACGGAAAGTTTTCATGAATATTCTCAATGTGACGCCAAGTTAGGAAGATGTTATGAGCACCCTTATGGGATACCAAGTTCGGGAAATGCTATAGACATCCTCACGGGATGCCAAGTTGGGGATATATTACGAACATCCTTATGGGATACCAAGTTGGGAAATTGTTACGAAAATCTGGATGTGATGTCAAATTGAGATGCTACAATATCAATCTCTCTCGAATTATTGATTTGAACTTTGTTTTCATTACTCAAAATGTATATCAAAATTTTCAAAATTTGCTTACAATATATAACAATTCATTATGAATCTATATATGTCAAATAGGAAGGATTTTAGACTGACAACGGAAGTGATTCTGGTTCATGAACGCTAAACGCCTTTGAAGCAATAATGTTTTTAGCAAAAATCTTGTGTGTTCTAGCAATGTCTTTGCCATATTATTGTGTTACGGTGTAAAGCTTTCCTGAAAATACTCTCATCTTATTCATCCTGTTTCTTTTTTCCAAACAGCAACGATACCGGTAAACATGAGACGTGTCAGATGTATGAATACGATTACAGTCTAGTGGCGGATCTGGGCTACGAGGAGGCGGTGGCTTCCGGGCTGATGCCGGAGTCAGACAATGCGTCTGTCGTAGCCTGTTACTCCAGGGACTTCAACCTTACTCAGTATCAATCCACCGTGTCCATAGAGGTAGGTAAACTCCAGTATATCCCCTACCACTAGAGTAAGGAAGAAAGAATTCTACTTCATATTTCCTGCATATCGTAAGAGGAGACTAAAGGGGGCGGGAACTGAGGCAGGATCTCCTCCCGCCCACCTTTTTTGACCAGTTTCTAAAAGACGAAATAGAAGAAGGAACCAAGCGGGGAGTGCTCATCCTCCTCGAAGGCTCAGATTGAGGTATCTGAATGTTTGTGGATATAACAAAGATGAGAAAAAATGAGAGGTAAGTAGTATGTTTAAATAAAAAATCCTGGACGTTCTGGGTCAGAGTGAAACGAAGCTCAAGGATAAAGGAGAGAATGATTTGGAAATTTGTCAAGAATAAGGTCAGGGTTTGGTATGAGGACAAGAGGAGGGGGTAGTACAACTAGTGAAGTTGCAGTTATAAATCAAAGTGGATGCCGATAGATGAATGATTTTATGCTTATGCAAATGGGCAAGAGAAGAAAGATCATGAGGAGCAAGTGTTTTAGGAACAATTGAGTCAAAGTGTCAGCGATTCTGATGCAAGAGACTGGGTGTTAGTGGTGGGTAATTTATGTGTTCGGTGAGTAATGTAGCAGTTGAGGGTATAATTGGGTCGCATGGGGCACTTGGTAAAGTATCGGAAAATAGTGAACAGCTTGTGGGGCAGTGTGCTGAAAAGACTGGCAATTGGAAAGACCTGATTTAAAAAGATGGATATATACAAGTATGATAAAGTTGTCAGTACAAAAGATGGCCGATGATCATTATCAGATTACATGCAAATTGATAGGATTCTAAAAGGGAGATTTTTAGGTGTTAATGTGCTGAGAGGGGCAGTTGGTGGAATGCCTGATCATTTCCTTCTGGAGGCGAGGGTGAAGGATTATAGCTGTTTTCAGAAAAGAGGAAACGTTGTTGGTGAGAAGAGAGTGGTGAGGGTAAGTGAGCTTGGTAAGAAGACTTGTGTGAAAATATATCCAGACAGATTGAAATTAAAATGACAAAGTGTGAGAGTAAACGAAGCCGGAGTGATGGATGTGAATTGAGGTATTAAGAAAGCAGAGCTGGTTTGTGCGAGAAAAGCGTGGGAGGTGGAAGGTGGGCAGATTAGGAAGGGTAGTGAGTGGTGGGATGACGAAGTAAAGCTGCTTGTGATAGAGGAAAAGAAAAGTATATCGGCGATACTTAGAAGGAAGGAGTGAAAATAATCAAGAGATGTATAAGAAAGAGAGGCAGGAGTTCAAAAAGGTGTATAAAAAGAGGACAGATGAGAATTAGGGTGAGCGAGTAGCAGTAAACTTTAGGACGATTACAATGCTCTGCATGGAGGTTCATAGTAAACGAAAAACTACAGAACAAATAGGACTATTGGCTAAGTGATTAAGTAAGGAGATGAAGTAGGTATTTTTAAGGACTGTTGAATGTGTTTGATGATAGGGTGGCAGATGTAGAGTGTTTGGTTCGGGGTGGTATACGAAGAAAAGAGTCGTAGAGATGTGTTTGATTATGATGGAATATTTGATGAAACCCTTACGTAAGATGTAATGTGGCAAAGAGGCTCCAGTGAAAGGTATCACACATGACTTTCTTAAAAGAGAGGACGATTGTGTTCTTGACTGGTCATTTAGGATTTTCAATATTCGTATCGATCATGGTATGGTGCCTGAGGATTGGCGAAATGCATTCATAGTGCCATTGTATAAATGCAAGGAGGATGAATATATGTTCACGTTTCAGAGGTTTAAGTTTACCGAGTATACCTGATGTGTAGCATGGGAGAATAGTGACTCAGAGGTTGAAGGAATTGTCAGAACATTAGATTGGAGAAGAACAGTGTGCTTTCAGCAGTTGAATAGGATGTGTGGATCAGGTGTTTGCTTTAAAGAATGTAAGGGATATGTAGAGAAGCAGAAGTTGTGTATGCAACATTTATGGATCTGGAGAGAGCAGATGATAGGGCCAAAAAATATGCCTTGTGAAAGGTGTTAAGGATATCCGGTGCGAAAGGAAAGCTGCTAGAAGCAGGGAAATATTTCATCAAAGGATAAAGCTGCCTGGGATGCGAGTCAGGTGTTGTCTGCTGATGATGCAGCACTGGAGGTAGGTCCAAGTACTGAAAAAGATAGTGACTCATTTTGGAAGGGTATTTGAAAGGAGAAATTTGAGTGTAAATGTGAATAAAGGCAAGGTTATTAGGTTTAAGAAGGTTAACGTAAAGCGACAGTTTAGTTGGTATGTGAATTTATATACAGAAAAACTGGAGGCAGCAAAGTGTCTTAGATATTTGGGAGCAGAAATGGCAAACAAAAACAACCAAGGAAGCTAATATGTGTCGTAGGTTGGGGAAGGAGACTAAGGTTCTGAAAAAATTGAAGAATATCTGGAAAGAGAGGTCGTTATCTCGGAGGGAAAAAAAGGGTATGTTTGAAGATATAGTAGTCGAGTGTTATATACACTGTTATAGTAGCACGATGGTATATGGAAGGGAGGCACGAGCTATATATAGACGGGGATGTACGGAGGAGGATGGATGTGGTGGATATGAAATGTTTCAGGACAATATGAGGTGGATGAGCGACTAATAATAAATGGGCAACAGAAAGGTAAGGTAATGAAAATGATGAGAATGAGAGAGCAGAAAATGTGAACTACAATGGTTTGTACATATTGTGAGAGAATGAGTGAGGTGAGGTTGAAAAAGAAGGTACACAAATTAGAAGTGTAGGGGACAAAGAGAAGATAGAGACCAAGTTAGAGATGGAAGGATGAAAAAAAAGGATATTCAATAATTAGAGCCTATGCATGCAAGAGAGTGTGAGCGTGCACTGTGCAGAGTGAAATGGAAAAATACGGTATATGTGGTATACGCGCTGACAGAAGGATTGAACAAAGGCAAAGGAAATGGTTACAAAAAACATTGAAAATGTCTGGGAATATATACATATATATATATATATATATATATATATATATATATATATATATATATATATATATATATATATATATATATATATATATATATATATATATATATATATTATCCCTGGGGATAGGGGAGAAAGAATACTTCCCACGTATTCCCTGCGTGTCGTAGAAGGCGACTAAAAGGGGAGGGAGCGGGTGGCTGGAAATCCTCCCCTCTCGTTTTTTTTTTTTTTTTTTTTTTTTCAAAAGAAGGAACAGAGAAGGGGGCCAGGTGAGGATTTTCCCTCTAAGGCCCAGTCCTCTGTTCTTAACGCTACCTCGCAAACGCGGGAAATGGCGAATCGTATGAAAAAGAAAAAAAAAAAAAAAATATATATATAATTATATATATATATATATATATATATATATATATATATATATATATATATATATATATATATATATATATGTATATATATATATGTACATATATATATATATATATATATATATATATATATATATATATATATATATATATATATATATATATATATATATATATATATATACATATATATATATATATATATATATATATACATATATATATATATATATATATATATATATATATATATATATATATATATATATATATATATATATATATATATATATGTATGTGTTTGTGTGTGTATGTGTGTGTGTGTGTGTCTGTGTGTGTGTGTGTGTGTGTGTGTGTATATGTATATGTGCTTGCGTGGACGTGTATGTATATACATGTGTATGTGGGTTGGGCCATTCCTTGGCCTGTTTCCTTGAACTACCTCGCTGATACAGAAGACAGCGACAAAGTATAATGTATAATGAATTATATATATATATATATATATATATATATATATATATATATATATATATATATATATATATATATATATATATATATATATATATATATATATATATATATATATATATATATATATATATATATATATATATATATATATATATATAGTGTGGGGGAGGGGGCGAAAATTCTGGGAGCCTTGAAGAATGTGTGGAAGTCGAGAACATTATCTCGGAAAGCAAAAATGGGTATGTTTGAAGGAATAGTGGTTCCAACAATGTTGTATGGTTGCGAGGCGTGGGCTATGGATAGAGTTGTGCGCAGGAGGATGGATGTGCTGGAAATGAGATGTTTGAGGACAATGTGTGGTGTGAGGTGGTTTGATCGAGTAAGTAACGTAAGGGTAAGAGAGATGTGTGGAAATAAAAAGAGCGTGGTTGAGAGAGCAGAAGAGGGTGTTTTGAAATGGTTTGGGCACATGGAGAAAATGAGTGAGGAAAGATTGACCAAGAGGATATATGTGTCGGAGGTGGAGGGAACGAGGAGAAGAGGGAGACCAAATTGGAGGTGGAAAGATGGAGTGAAAAAGATTTTGTGTGATCGGGGCCTGAACATGCAGGAGGGTGAGAGGAGGGCAAGGAATAGGGTGAGTTGGAGGGATGTGGTATACCGGGGTTGACGTGCTGTCAGTGGATTGAATCAAGGCATGTGAAGCGTCTGGGGTAAACCATGGAAAGCTGTGTAGGTATGTATATTTGCGTGTGTGGACGTATGTATATACATGTGTATGGGGGTGGGTTGGGCCATTTCTTTCGTCTGTCTCCTTGCGCTACCTCGCAAGCGCGGGAGACAGCGGCAAAAAAAAAAAAAAAAAAAAAAAAAAATATATATATATATATATATATATATATATATATATATATATATATATATATATATATATATATATATATGCATATATATTATTTATTTTCATTTATCTCTTTTATTTTGCTTAATCGCTGCCTCCCGCGTTAGCGAGGTAGCACAAGGAAACAAACGAAAGAATGGCCCAACCCACTCACATACACATGTATATACATACACAGCCACACACGCAAATATACATACCTATACATCTCAACGTATACATACATATATACACACACAGGCCCCACATCCACATCCAGGCCCCACAGAACTTTCCATGGTTTATCCCAGACGCTTCACATGCCATAGTTCAATCCATTGACAGCACGTCGACCCCGGTATACCACATCGTTCCAATTCACTCGATTCCTTGCACGCCTTTCGCCCTCTTGCATGTTCAGGCCCCGATCACTGATAATCGTTTTCACTCCGTCTTTCCACCTCCAATTTGGTCTCCCACTTCTCCTCGTTCCCTCCACCTCTGAAACATATATCCTCTTGGTCAATCTTACCTCACTCATTCTCTCCATGTGCCCAAACCATTTCAAAACACACTCTTCTGCTCTCTCAACCACATTCTTTATTACCACACATCTTTCTTACCCTTTTATTACTTACTCGATCAAACCACCTCTCACCACACATTGTCCTCAAACATCTCATATCCAGCACATCCACCCTTCTGCGCACAACTCTATCCATAGCCCACGCCTCGCAACCATATAACATTGTTGGAACCACTATTCCTTCAAACATACCCATTTTTGCTTTCCGAAATAATGTTCTCGACTTCCACACATTCTTCAAGGCTCCCAGAATTTTCGCCCCCTCCCCCACCCTATGATTCAATTCCGCTTCCATGGTTCCATCCGCTGCCAAATCAACTCCTAGATATCTAAAACACTTCCCTTCCTCGAGTTTTACTCCATTCAAACTTACCTCCCAATTGACATTTACTCTAAACTTTCTTCTTTCACACACTTTACCAAACTCAGTCACAAGCTTTTGTAGTTTCGCATATTTGCCCCTCTTTCCAAAATTCTTGCATTCACCTCCCTAACAACCCCATCCATAAGCAAATTAAACAACTATGGAGATATCATACACCCCTACCGTAAACCTACATTCACTGAGAACCAATAACTTTCCTCTCTTCCTACACGTACACATGCCTTACATCCTCGAAAAAGAATTTTTCATAGCCTCTAACAACTTGCCTCCCACACCATATATTCTTAATACCTTCCACAGAGCATCACTATCAACTCTATCATATGCTTTCTCCAGATCCGTAAATGCTACAAACAAATTCATTTGCTTTCCTAAGTATTTCTCATACATTCTTCAAAGCAAACACCTGATCCCAACATCCTCTACCATTTCTGAAACCAGACTGCTCTTCCCCAGTCTGATGCTCTGTACATGCCTTCACCCTCTCAATCAATAATACCCTCCCATATAATTTTCCAGGAATACTCAACAAATTTATGCCTCTGTAATGTGTATATATATATATATATATATATATATATATATATATATATATATATATATATATATATATATATATATATATATATATATATATATATATATATATATATTTTTTTTTTTTTTTTTTTTTTCTTTCTTTTTTTGCTTTGTCGCTGTCTCCCGCGTTTGCGAGGTAGCGCAAGGAAACACACGAAAGAAATGGCCCAACCCACCCCCATACACATGTATATCCATACGTCCACACATGCAAATATACATACCTACACAGCCTTCCATGGTTTACCCCAGACGCTTCACATGCCCTAGTTCAATCCACTGACAGCACGTCAACCCCGGCATATATATATATATATATATATATATATATATATATATATATATATATATATATATATATATATATATATATATATATATATATGTGTGGAAGTCGAGAACATTATCTCGGAAAGCAAAAATGGGTATGTTTGAGGGAATAGTGGTTCCAACAATGCTGTATGGTTGCGAGGCGTGGGCTATGGATAGAGATGTGCGCAGGAGGATGGATGTGCTGGAAATGAGATGTTTGAGGACAATGTGTGGTGTGAGGTGGTTTGATCGAGTAAGTAACGTAAGGGTAAGAGAGATGTGTGGAAATAAAAAGAGCGTGGTTGAGAGAGCAGAAGAGGGTGTTTTGAAATGGTTTGGGCACATGGAGAGAATGAGTGAGGAGAGATTGACCAAGAGGATATATGTGTCGGAGGTGGAGGGAACGAGGAGAAGAGGGAGACCAAATTGGAGGTGGAAAGATGGAGTGAAAAAGATTTTGTGTGATCGGGGCCTGAACATGCAGGAGGGTGAAAGGAGGGCAAGAAATAGAGTGAATTGGAGTCATGTGGTATACAGGGGTTGACGTGCTGTCAGTGGATTGAAGCAAGGCATGTGAAGCGTCTGGGGTAAACCATGGAAAGCTGTGTAGGTATGTATATTTGCGTGTGTGGACGTGTGTATGTACATGTGTATGGGGGGGGGGGTTGGGCCATTTCTTTCGTCTGTTTCCTTGCGCTACCTCGCAAACGCGGGAGACAGCGACAAAGTATAAAAAAAAAAAAAAAAAAAAAAAAAAAAAATATATATATATATATATATATATATATATATATATATATATATATTATCCCTGGGGATAGGGGATTAAGAATACTTCCCACGTATTCCCTGCGTGTCGTAGAAGGCGACTAAAAGGGAAGGGAACGGGGGGCTGGAAATCCTCCCCTCTCGTTTTTTTTTTAATTTTCCAAAAGAAGGAACAGAGAATTGGGCCAGGTGAGGGTATTCCCTCAAAGGCCCAGTCCTCTGTTCTTAATGCTACCTCGCTAACGCGGGAAATGGCGAAGTTTAAAAGAAAAGATATATATATATATATATATATATATATATATATATATATATATAATCCCTGGGGACAGGGGAGAAAGAATACTTCCCACGCATTCCTCACGTGTCGTAGAAGGCGGTTAAAGGGGACGGGAGTGGGGGCTGGAAACCCTCCCCTCCTTGTACTTTAAGTCTTTGAAAAGGGAAACAGAAGGAGTCACGCGGGGAGTGCTCATCCTCCTCGAAGGCTCATATTGGGTGTTTAAATATGTGTGGATGCAACCAAGATAAGAAAAAAGGAGAGATAGGTAGTATGTTTGATGAAAGAAACATGGATATTTTGGATATTTGGATATTTTGAAACGAAGCTCAAGGGTAAAGGGGAGGAGCGGTTTGGAATGTCTTGGGTGTAAAGTCAGGGGTTAGTGAGAGGACAAGAGAAGGGAAGGAGTAGCACTGCTCCTGAAACAGGAGTGGTGGAAGTATGTGATAGAGTGTAAGAAAGTAAACTCTAGATTGATATGGGTAAATCTTAATGTGGATGGAGAGAGATGGGTGCTTATTGCTGCATATGCACCTGGGCATGAGAAGAAAGATCATGAGAGGCAAATGTTTTGGGAGCAGCTGAGTGACTGTGTCAGTAGCTTTGATGCACGAGACCGGGTTATATTGATAGGTGATTTGAATGCAAGGGTGAGTACTGTAGCAGTTGAGGGAATAATTGGTGTACATGGGGTGTTCAGTGTTGTAAATGAAAATGGTGAAGACCTTGTAGATCTATGTGCTAAAAAAGGACTGGTGATTGGGAATTCCTGGTTTAAAAAGAGAGATATACATAAGTATACGTATGTAAGTAGGACAGATGGCCAGAGAGCGTTATTAGATTACGTGTTAATTGATAGGCGCGCGAAAGAGAGACTTTTGGATGTTAATGTGCTGAGAGGTGCAACTGGAGGAATGTCTGATCATTATCTTGTGTAGGCGAAGGTGAAGATTTGTAGAGGTTTTCAGAAAAGAAGTGAGGATGTTGGGTTGAAAAGAGTGGTGAGAGTGAGTGAGCTTGGGAAGGAGACTTGTGCGAGGAAATACCAGGAGAGACTGAGTACAGAATGGAAAAAGTTGAGAAGAAAGGAGGTAAGGGGAGTGGGGGAGGAATGAGATGTATTTAGAGAAGCAGTGATGGCTTGCGCAAAAGATGCTTGTGGCATGAGAAGCGTGGGAAGTGGGCAGATTAGAAAGGGTTGTGAGTTGTGGGATGAAGAAGTAAGGTTATTAGTGAAAGAGAAGAAAGAGACATTTGGACGATTTTTGCAAGGAAATAATGCAAGTGAGTTGGAGATGTATAAAAGAAAGAGGCAGGATGTCAAGAGAAATGTGCAGGAGGTGAAAAAGAGGGAAAATAAGAGTTGGGGTGAGAGAGTATCATTAAACTTTAGAGAGAATAAGATGTTCTGGAAGGAGGTAAATAAAGTGCGTAAGACAAGGGAGCAAATGGGAACTTCAGTGAAGGGCGCAAATGGGGAGGTGATAACAAGTAGTGGTGTGAGAAGGAGATAGAGTGAGTATTTTGAAGGTTTGTTGAATGTGTTTGATGAGAGAGTGGCAGATATAGGGTGTTTTGGTCAAGGTGGTGTGCAAAGTGAAAGGGTTAGGGAGAATGATTTGGTAAACAAAGAAGAGGTAGTGAAAGCTTTGCGGAAGATGAGAGCAGGCAAGGCAGCGGGTTTGGATCTTATTGCAGTTAAATCTATTAAAAAAGGGGGTAACTGTATTGTTGACTGGTTGGTGATGTACTTTAATGTATTTATGACTCGTCGTGAGATACCTGGGGATTGGTGGAATGCTTACATAATGCCATTGTACAAAGGCAAGGGGTATAAAGGTGAGTGCTCAAATTACAGAGGTATAAGTTTGTTAAGTATTCCTGGTAAATTATATGGGAGGGTATTGATTGAGAGGGTGAAAGCATGTACAGAGCATCAGATTGAGGAAGAGCAGTGTGGTTTCTGAAGTGGTAGAGGATGTGTGGATCAGATGTTTGCCTTGAAGAATGTATGTGAGAAATACTTGGAGAAGGAAAGGGATTTGTATGTAGCATTTATGGATCTGGAGAAGGCATATTGCAGAGTTGATAGAGATGCTCAGTGGAAGGTATTAAGAATATATGGTGTGGGAGGCAAGTTGTCAGAAGCAGTTAAAAATTTTTGTTGAGGATGTAAGGCATGTGTACGTGTAGGAAGAGAGGAAAGTGATTGGTTCTCAGTGAATGTAGGTTTGCGGCAGGGGTGTGTGATGTCTCCATGGTTGTTTAATTTGTTTATGGATGTGGTTGGAAAGAGGGGAAAATATGCAGTCTGTTGTGGATGAGAGAGCTTGGGAAGTGAGTCAGTTGTTGTTCGCTGATGATAAAGCGTAGGTGGCTGATTCATGTGAGAAACTGCAAAAGCTGGCGACTGAGTTTGGTAAAGTGTGTGAAAGAAGAAGGCAGAGAGTAAATGTGAATAAGAGCAAGATTAATAGGTACGGTAGTGTTGAGGGCAAGTTAGATGGGAGGTAAGTCTGAATGGAGAAAAACTGTAGGAAGTGAAGTCTTTTAGATATCTGGGAGTGGATTTGGCAGCGGATGGAACTATGTAAGCGGAAGTGAATCATAGGGTGGGGGAGGGGGCGAAAGTTCTGGGAGCGCTGAAGAATGTGTGGAAGTCGAGAATATTATCTCGGAAAGCAAAAATGGTTATGTTTGAAGGAATAGTGGCTCCAACAATGTTATATGGTTGCGAGGCGTGGGCTATGGATAGAGTTGTGCGGAGGAGGGTGGATGTTCGGGTGATGTTCTGGAAATGAGATGTTTGAGGACAATATGTGGTGTGAGGTGGTTTGATCGAATAAGTAAAAATAGGGTAAGAGAGATGTGTGGTAATAAACAGAGTGTGGTTGAGAGAGCAGAATAGGGTGTTTTGAAATGGTTTGGTCACATGGAGAGAATGAGTGAGGAAAGATTGACCAAGAGGATATATGTGTCAGAGGTGGAGGGAACTAGGAGAAGTGGGAGACCAAATTGGAGGTGGAAAGATGGACTGAAAAATATTTTGAGTGATCGAGTCCTGAACATGCATGACGGTGAAAGGAGGGCAAGGAATTGAGTGAATTGGAACGATGTGGTATACCGGGGTCGACGTGCTGTCAATGGATTGAACTAGGGCATGTGAAGCGTCTGGGATAAACCATGGAAAGTTCTGTGGGGCCTGGAGGGTGGAAAAGGAGTTGTGGTTTCGGTGCGTCATTACGTGACAGCTAGAGACTGAGTGTGAACCAATGTTCCCTTTGTTGTCTTTTCCTAGCGCTACCTCGCACACAAGAGGGGTGATTGGGTGGTAATTTCATGTGTGGCGGGGTGGCGATGGGAATGAATAAAGGCATATAATATGACTTATGTACACGCGTATATATGTATATGTCTCTGTGGGTACATATATGTATACGTTGAGATGTATAGGTATGTATATTTGAGTATGTGGACGTGTACATATATACATGTGTATGTGGGTGGGTTGGGCCATTCTTTCGTCTGTTTCCTTGCGGTACCTTGCTAACGCGGGAGAGAGCGACAAAGCAACATAAAAAGTATATATATATATATATATATATATATATATATATATATATATATACATCTTTTTTTTCTTTGTCGCTGTCTCCCGCGTTTGCGAGGTAGCGCAAGGAAACAGACGAAAGAAATGGCCCAACCCACCCCCATACACATGTATATACCTACACGTCCACACACGCAAATATACATACCAACACAGCTTTCCACGGTTTACCGCAGACGCTTCACATGCCCTGATTCAATCCACTGACAGCACGTCAACCCCGGTATACCACATCGATCCAATTCACTCTATTCCTTGCCCTCCTTTCACCCTCCTGCATGTTCAGGCCACGATCACACAAAATCTTTTTCACTCCATCTTTCCACTTCCAATTTGGTCTCCCACTTCTCCTCGTTCCCTCCACCTCCGACACATATATCCTCTTGGTCAATCTTTCCTAACTCATTCTCTCCATCTGCCCAAACCATTTCAAAACACCCTCTTCTGCTCTCTCAACCACGCTCTTTTTATTTCCTCACATCTCTCTTACCCTTACGTTACTTACTCGATCAAACCACCTCACACCACACATTGTCCTCAAACATCTCATTTCCAGCACATCCACCCTCCTGCGCACAACTCTATCCATAGCCCACGCCTCGCAACCATACAACATTGTTGGAACCACTATTCCTTCAAACATACCCATTTTTGCTTTCCGAGATAATGTTCTCGACTTCCACACATTCTTCAAGGCTCCCAGAATTTTCGCCCCCTCCCCCACCCTATGATCCACTTCCGCTTCCATGGTTCCATCCGCTGCTAGATACACTCCCAGATGTCTAAAACACTTTACTTCCTCCAGTTTTTCTCCATTCAAACTTACCTCCCAGTTGACTTGACCCTCAACCCTACTGTAATACTAATAACCTTGCTCTTATTCACATTTACTCTTAACTTTCTTCTTTCACACACTTTACCAAACTCAGTCACCAGCTTCTGCAGTTTCTCACATGAATCAGCCACCAGCGCTGTATCATCAGCGAACAACAACTGACTCACTTCCCAAGCTCTCTCCTCCACAACAGACTTCATACTTGTCCCTGTTTCCAAAACTCTTGCATTCACCTCCCTAACAACCCCATCCATAAACAAATTAAACAACCATGGAGACATCACACACCCCTGCCGCAATCCTACATTCACTGAGAACCAAACACTTTCCTCTCTTCCTACACGTACACATGCCTTACATCCTCGATAAAAACTTTTCACTGCTTCTAACAACTCGCCTCCCACACCATATATTCTTAATACCTTCCACAGAGCATCTCTATCAACTCTATCATATGCCTTCTCCAGATCCATAAATGCTACATACAAATCCATTTGCTTTCCTAAGTATTTCTCACATACATTCTTCAAAGCAAACACCTGATCCACACATCCTCTACCACTTCTGAAACCACACTGCTCTTCCCCAATCTGATGCTCTGTACATGCCTTCACCCTCTCAATCAATACCCTCCCATATAATTTACCAGGAATACTCAACAAACTTATACCTCTGAAATTTGAGCACTCACTCTTATCCCCTTTGCCTTTGTTCAATGGCACTATGCACGCATTGGGCCAATCCTCAGGCACCTCACTATGAGTCATACATACATTAAATAACCTTACCAACCAGTCAACAATACAGTCACCCCCTTTTTTAATAAATTCCACTGCAATTCCATCCAAACCTGCTGCCTCGCCGGCTTTCATCTTCCGCAAAGCTTTTACTACCTCTTCTCTGTTTACCAAATCATTTTCCCTAACCCTCTCACTTTGCACACCACCTCGACCAAAACACCCTATATCTGCCACTCTATCATCAAACACATTCAACAAACCTTCAAAATACTCACTCCATCTCTTTCTCACATCACCAATACTTGTTATCACCTCCCCATTTGCGCCCTTCACTGAAGTTCCCATTTGCTCCCTTGTCTTACGCACTTTATTTGCCTCCTTCCACAACATCTTTTTATTCTCCATAAAATTTAATGATACTCTCTCACCCCAACTCTCATTTGCCCTTTTTTTCACCTCTTGCACCTTTCTCTTGACCTCCTGTCTCTTTCTTTTATACATCTCCCACTCAATTGCATTTTTTCCCTGCAAAAATCGTCCAAATGCATCTCTCTTCTCTTTCACTAATAATCTTACTTCTTCATCCCACCACTCACTACCCTTTCTAATCAACCCACCTCCCACTCTTCTCATGCCACAAGCATCTTTTGCGCAATCCATCACTGATTCCCTAAATACATCCCATTCCTCCCCCACTCCCCTTACTACCATTGTTCTCACTTTTTTCCATTCTGTACTCAGTCTCTCCTGGTACTTCCTCACACAAGTCTCCTTCCCAAGCTCACTTACTCTCACCACCCTCTTCACCCCAACATTCACTCTTCTTTTCTGAAAACCCATACAAATCTTCACCTTAGCCTCCACAAGATAATGATCAGACAACCCTCCAGTTGCACCTCTCAGCACATTAACATCCAAAAGTCTCCCTTTCGCACGCCTGTCAATTAACACGTAATCCAATAACGCTCTCTGGCCATCTCTCCTACTTACATACGTATACTTATGTATATCTCACTTTTTAAACTAGGTATTCCCAATCACCAGTCCTTTTTCAGCACATAAATCTACAAGCTCCTCACCATTTCCATTTACAACACTGAACACCCCATGTAAACCAATTATTCCCTCAATTGCCACATTACTCACCTTTGCATTCAAATCACCCATCACTATAACCCGGTCTCGTGCATCAAAACCACTAACACACTCATTCAGCTGCTCCCAAAACACTTGCCTCTCATGATCTTTCTTCTCATGCCCAGGTGCATATGCACTAATAATCACCCATCTCTCTCCATCAACTTTCAGTTTTACCCATATTAATCGAGAATTTACTTTCTTACATTCTATCACATACTCCCACAACTCCTGTTTCAGGAGTACTGCTACTCCTTCCCTTGCTCTTTTCCTCTCACTAACCCCTGACTTTACTCCCAAGACATTCCGAAACCACTCTTCCCCTTTACCCTTGAAGTTCGTTTCAGTCAGAGCCAAAACATCCAGGTTCCTTTCCTCAAACATACTACCTATCTCTCCTTTTTTCACATCTTGGTTACATCCACACACATTTAGACGCCCCAGTCTGAGCCTTCGAGGAGGATGAGCACTCCCCGCGTGACTCCTTCTTCTGTTTCCTATTTTAGAAAGTTAAAAAATACAAGGAGGGGAGGATTTCTGGCCATACGCTCCCGTCCCCTCTAGTCGCTTTCTACGACACGCGAGGAATACGTGGGAAGTATTCTTTCACCCCTATCCCCAGGGATGATATACATGTATATGCATATATATATACTTATGCAGATACATACGCACATATATACACATACACACATATACATATATATATATATATATATATATATATATATATATATACATATGAAAAATGTAAGAAGTAATCTAGAAAACTGAAACTTCTAGCTTGAAATGAAATGAAAAAAATGAACGTCACATAATGGTTCAACATCTGGCTATGGAAAAGGGAAATGTATAATTTATTTACACAAACGTCAATAGTAGTTTTCATCAATTTAACCACTGTATCATACTGCCTGGTCCATATATATGTATATATATATATATATATATATATATATATATATATATATATATATATATATATATATATATATGTGGAAGGTATTAAGAATATATGGTGTGGGAGGCAAGTTGTTAGAAGCAGTGAAAAGTTTTTATCGAGGATGTAAGGCATGTGTACGTGTAGGAAGAGAGGAAAGTGATTGGTTCTCAGTGAATGTAGGTTTGCGGCAGGGGTGTGTGATGTCTCCATGGTTGTTTAATTTGTTTATGGATGGGGTTGTTAGGGAGGTAAATGCAAGAGTCCTGGAAAGAGGGGCAAGTATGAAGTCTGTTGGGGATGAGAGAGCTTGGGAAGTGAGTCAGTTGTTGTTCGCTGATGATACAGCGCTGGTGGCTGATTCATGTGAGAAACTGCAGAAGCTGGTGACTGAGTTTGGTAAAGTGTGTGGAAGAAGAAAGTTAAGAGTAAATGTGAATAAGAGCAAGGTTATTAGGTACAGTAGGGTTGAGGGTCAAGTCAATTGGGAGGTGAGTTTGAATGGAGAAAAACTGGAGGAAGTGAAGTGTTTTAGATATCTGGGAGTGGATCTGTCAGCGGATGGAACCATGGAAGCGGAAGTGGATCATAGGGTGGGGGAGGGGGCGAAAATTTTGGGAGCCTTGAAAAATGTGTGGAAGTCGAGAACATTATCTCGGAAAGCAAAAATGGGTATGTTTGAAGGAATAGTGGTTCCAACAATGTTGTATGGTTGCGAGGCGTGGGCTATGGATAGAGTTGTGCGCAGGAGGATGGATGTGCTGGAAATGAGATGTTTGAGGACAATGTGTGGTGTGAGGTGGTTTGATCGAGTAAGTAACGTAAGGGTAAGAGAGATGTGTGGAAATAAAAAGAGCGTGGTTGAGAGAGCAGAAGAGGGTGTTTTGAAATGGTTTGGGCACATGGAGAGAATGAGTGAGGAAAGATTGACCAAGAGGATATATGTGTCGGAGGTGAAGGGAACGAGGAGAAGAGGGAGACCAAATTGGAGGTGGAAAGATGGAGTGAAAAAGATTTTGTGTGATCGGGGCCTGAACATGCAGGAGGGTGAAAGGAGGGCAAGGAATAGAGTGAATTGGAGCGATGTGGTATACAGGGGTTGACGTGCTGTCAGTGGATTGAATCAAGGCATGTGAAGCGTCTGGGGTAAACCATGGAAAGCTGTGTAGGTATGTATATTTGCGTGTGTGGACGTGTGTATGTACATGTGTATGGGGGGGGGTTGGGCCATTTCTTTCGTCTGTTTCCTTGCGCTACCTCGCAAACGCGGGAGACAGCGACAAAGTATAAAAAAAAAAAAAAAAAAAAAAAAAAAATATATATATATATATATATATATATATATATATATATATATATATATATATATATATATATATATATATATATATATATATATATATATATATATATATATATGTATATCCCTGGGGATAGGGGAGAAAGAATACTTCCCACGTATTCCCTGCGTGTCGTAGAAGGCGACTAAAAGTGGAGGGAGAGGGGGGCTGGAAATCCTCCCCTCATTTTTTTTTTTTAATTTTCCAAAAGAAGGAGCAGAGAAGGAGGCCAGGTGAGGATATTCCCTCAGAGGCCCACTCCTTTGTTCTTAACGCTATCTTGCTAATGCGGGAAATGGCGAATAGTTTGAAAGAAAGAATATATATATATATATATATATATATATATATATATATATATATATATATATATATATATATATATATATATATATATATATATATATATATATATATATATATATATATATATATAATTTATTTATTTATTTTGCTTTGTCGCTGTCTCCCGCGTTAGCAAGATAGCACGAGGAAATAGACGAAAGACTAGCAAAACGCACTCACATACACATGTATATACATAAACGTCCACACACGCAAATATACATACCTATACATCTCAACGTATACATATATATAGACAGACAGACATATACTTACATACACATGTACATAGTTCATACAGTCTGCCTTTATTCATTCCCATCGTCACCCCGCCACACATAAAATAACAACCCCCTCCCCCCTCATATGCGCAAGGTAGCGCTAGGAAAAGACAAGAAAGGTCACATTCGATCACACCCAGTCTCTAGCTGTCAGGTAATAATGCACCGAAACCACAGCTCGCTTTCCGCATCCAGGCCCCACAGAACTTTCCATGGTTTATCCCAGACGCTTTACATGCCCTAGTTCAATCCATTGACAGCACGTCGACCCCTGTATACCACATCGTTCCAATTCACTCTATTCCTTGCGCGCCTTTCACCGTCCTGCATGTTCAGGACTCGATCACTCAAAACACATTTTTCAGTCCATCTTTCCACCACCGATTTGGTCTCCCACTTCTCCTCGTTCCTTCCACCTCTTTGTGGATCTTTCCTCGTTCATTCTCTCCATGTGACCAAACCATTTCAAAACACCCTCATCTGCTCTCTCAATCACACTCTGTTTATTACCACACATCTCTCTTACCCTATTATTACTTACTCGATCAAACCACCTCACACCAAATATTGTCTTCAAACATTTCATTTCCAGCACATCCACCTTCCTTCGCACAACTCTATCCATTGCCCACGCCTCGTAACCATATAACATTGTTGGAACCACTGTTCATTCAAACACACTCATTTTTGCTCTCCGAGATAATGTTCTCGAGTTCCACACATTCTTCAACGCTCCCAGAACTTTCACCCCACCCCCACCCTATGATTCACTTCCGCTTCCATGGTTCCATCCGCTGCCAAATCCACTCCCAGATATCTAAAACACTTCACTTCCTCCAGATTTTCTCCATTCAAAATTACCTCCGAGTTGACTTGTCCCTCATCCCTACTGTACCTAATAACGTTGCTCTTATTCATATTTACTCTCAGCTTTCTTTCACACACTTTACCAAACTCAGTCATTATCTTCTGCAGTTTCTCACATGAATCAGCCACCAGCGTTGTATCATCAGCGAACAATAACTGACTCACTTCCCAAGCTCTCTCATCCACAACAGACTGTAACTTGCCCCTCTTTCCAAAACTCCTGCATTCACCTCCCTAACAACCCCATCCATAAACAAATTAAACAAACATGGAGACATCACACACCCCTGCCGCAAACTTACATTCACTGAGAACCAATCACTTTCCTCTCTTCCTAAACGTACACATGCCTTACATCATCGATACAAACTTTTCACTGCTTCTGACAAATTGTCTCCCACACCATATATTCTTAATACCTTCTACAGAGCATCTCTATCAACTCTATCATCTGCCTTCTCCAGTTCCATAAATGCTATATACAAATCGATTTGCTTTTCTAAGTATTTCTCACATACATTCTTCAAAGCAAACACCTTATCCTCACATACTCTACCACTTAAGAAACCACACTGCTTCTCCCCAATCTGATGCTCTATACACGCCTTCACCCTCTCAATAAATACCCTCCCATATAATTTACCAGGAATACTCAACAAACTTATATCTCTGTAGTTTGAGCACTCACTATTATCCCCTTTGCCTTTGTACAATGGCACTATGCAAGCATTCCGCCAATCCTCAGGCACCTCACCATGAGTCATACATGCATTAAATAACCTTATGAACCAGTCAGCAACACAGTCAACCCCTTTTTAATGAATTCCACTGCAATACCATCCAAACCCGCTGCCTTGCCGGCTTTCATCTTCCGCAACGCTTTTAATACCTCTTCTCTGTATACCAAATCATTTTCCGAAACCCTCTCACTTTGCACACCACCTCGACCAAAACACCCTATATCTGTCACATTATCATCAAACACATTCGAGAAACCTTAAAAATACTCATTCCATCTCCTTTTCACATCACCACTACTTGTTATCACCTCCCCATTAGCCCCATTCACTGAAATATCCATTTGTTCCCTTGATTTACGTATATTATTTACCTCCTTCCAAAACATCTTATTCTCCCTAAAATCTAACGATACTCTCTCACCCCAACTCTCATTTGCCCTCTTTTTCAATTCTTGCACCTTTCTCTTGACCTCCTGCCTCTTTCTTTTATACATCTCCCACTCAATTGCATTATTTCCTTGCAGAAATCGTTCAAATGCCTCTCTCCTCTCTTTCACTAATAATCTTATTTCTTTCTCCCACCACTTACTACCCTTTCTAATCTGCCCACCTCCCTCGCTTCTTATGCCACAAGCTTCTTTTGCGTAAGCCATCACTGTTTTCCTAAATACATCCCATTTCTCCCCCAATCCCCTTACGTGAGTTGTTCTCATCATTTTGCATTCTGTAATCTGTCTCTCCTGGCATTTCCTCAAACAAGTCTCCTTCCCAAACTCACTTACTCTCACCACTCTTTTCACCCCAACATTCTTCTTTTCTGAAAACCTCTACAAATCTTCACCTTAGCCTCCACAAGATAATGATTAGACATCCCTCCAGTTGCACCTCTCAGCACATTAACATCCAAAAGTCTCTCTTTCGCGTGCCTATCAATTAACACGTTATCCTATAACGCTCTCTGGCCATCTCTCCTACTTACATACGTATACTTATGTATATCTATCTTTTTAAACCAGGTATTCCCAATCACCAGTCCTTTTTCAGCACATAAATCTACAAGCTCTTCACCATTTCCATTTACAACACTGAACACCCCATATATACCAATTATTCCCTCAACTGCCACATTACTCACCTTTGCATTCAAATCACCCATCACTATAATCCGGTTTCGTGCATCAAAACCATTAAAACACTCATTCAGCTGCTACCAAAACATTTCCTTCTCATTATCTTTCTTGTCATGCCCAGGTGCAAATGTCACCAACAACCACCCATCTCTCTCCATCAATTTTCAGTTTTACCCATATCAATCTAGAGTTTACTTTCTTACAATCTATCACATACTCCCACAACTCCTGTTTCAGGAGAAGTGCTACTCCTTCCTATGCTCTTTTCCTCTCACTAACCCCTGACTCTACTCCTAAGACATTCCGAAACCACTCTTCCCCTTTATCCTTGAGCTTCGTTTCACTCAGGGCCCAAACATCCAGGTTCCTTTCCTCAAACATACTACCTATGTCTCCTTTTTTCTCATCTTGGTTACATCCGCACAAATTTAAACATCCCAATCTGAGCCATCGAGGAGGATGAGCACTCCCCGCGTGTCTCCTTCTTCTGTTTCTCCTTTTAGAAAGTTAAAATACAAGGAGGGGAGGGTTTCTAGCCCGCCGCTCCCGTCCCCTTTAATTGGTTTTTACGACACACACACACACATATATATATATATATATATATATATATATATATATATATATATATATATATATATATGTATATATATATATATATATATATATATATATATATATATATATATATATGTATATATATATATATATATATATATATATATATATATATATATATATATATATATATATATATATATATATATATGTATATATAAATGGGGAGGTGATAACAAGTAGTGGTGATGTGAGAAAGAGATGGAGTGAGTATTTTGAAGGTTTGTTGAATGTGTTTGATGATAGAGTGGCAGATATAGGGTGTTTTGGTCGAGGTGGTGTGCAAAGTGAGAGGGTTAGGGAAAATGATTTGGTAAACAGAGAAGAGGTAGTAAAAGCTTTGCGGAAGATGAAAGCCGGCAAGGCAGCAGGTTTGGATGGTATTGCAGTGGAATTTATTAAAAAAGGGGGTGACTGTATTATTGACTGTTTGGTAAGGTTATTTAATGTATGTATGACTCATGGTGAGGTGCCTGAGGATTGGCGGAATGAGTGCATAGTGCCATTGTACAAAGGCAAAGGGGATAAGAGTGAATGCTCAAATTTCAGAGGTATAAGTTTGTTGAGTATTCCTGGTAAATTATTTGGGAGGGTATTGATTGAGAGGGTGAAGGCATATACAGAGCATCAGATTGGGGAAGAGCAGTTTGGTTTCAGAAGTGGTAGAGGATGTGTGGATCAGGTGTTTGCTTTGGAGAATGTATGTGAGAAATACTTAGAAAAGCAAATGGATTTCTATGTAGCATTTATGGATCTGGAGAAGGCATATGATAGAGTTGATAGAGATGCTCTGTGGAAGGTATTAAGAATATATGGTGTGGAAGGAAAGTTGTTAGAAGCAGTGAAAAGTTTTTATCGAGGATGTAAGGCATGTGTACGTGTAGGAACAGAGGAGAGTGATTGGTTCTCAGTGAATGTAGGTTTGCGGCAGGGGTGTGTGATGTCTCCGTGGTTGTTTAATTTGTTTATGGAGGGGGTTGTTAGGGAGGTGAATGCAAGAGTTTTGGAAAGAGGGGCAAGTATGAAGTCTGTTGTGGATGAGAGAGCTTTGGAAGTGAGTCAGTTGTTGTTCGCTGATGATACAGCGCTGGTGGCTGATTCATTTGAGAAACTGAAGAAGCTGGTGAATGAGTTTAGTAAAGTATGTGAAAGAAGAAAGTTAAGAGTAAATGTGAATAAGAGCAAGGTTATTAGGTACAGTAGGGTTGAGGGTCAAGTCAATTGGGAGGTAAGTTTGAATGGAGAAAAACTGGAGGAAGTAAAGTGTTTTAGATATCTGGGAATGGATCTGGCAGCGGATGGAACCATGGAAGCGGAAGTGGATCATAGGGTGGGGGAGGGGGCGAAAATCCTAGGAGCCTTGAAGAATGTGTGGAAGTCGAGAACATTATCTCGGAAAGCAAAAATGTGTATGTTTGAAGGAATAGTGGTTCCAACAATGTTGTATGGTTGCGAGGCGTGGGCTATGGATAGAGTTGTGCGCAGGAGGGTGGATGTGCTGGAAATGAGATGTTTGAGGACAATGTGTGGTGTAAGGTGGTTTGATCGAGTAAGTAACGTAAGGGTAAGAGAGATGTGTGGAAATAAATGAGAGAGCAGAAGAGGGTGTTTTGAAATGGTTTGGGCACATGGAGAGAATGAGTGAGGAAAGATTGACCAAGAGGATATATGTGTCGGAGGTGAAGGGAACGAGGAGAAGTGGGAGACCAAATTGGAGGTGGAAAGATGGAGTGAAAAAGATTTTATGTGATTGGGGCCTGAACATGCAGGAGGGTGAAAGGCGGGCAAGGAATAGAGTGAATTGGATCGATGTGGTATACCGAGGTTGACGTGCTGTCAGTGGATTGAATCAGGGCATGTGAAGCGTCTGGGGTAAACCATGGAAAGCTGTGTAGGTATGTATATTTGCGTGTATGGACGTGTATGTAAATACATGTGTATGGGGGTGGGTTGGGCCATTTCTTTCGTTTGTTTCCTTGCGCTACCTCGGAAGCGCGGGAGACAGCGACAAAGCAAAAAAAAATAAAGAATGTATATATACATATATATATATATATATATATATATATATATATATATATATATATATATATGTGTACAGAATGGAAAAAGGTGAGAACAATGGAAGTAAGGGGAGTGGGGGAGGAATGGGATGTATTTAGGGAATCAGTGATGGATTGCGCAAAAGATGCTTGTGGCATGAGAAGAGTGGGAGGTGGGCTGTTTAGAAAGGGTAGTGAGTGGTGGGATGAAGAAGTAAGAGTATTAGTGAAAGAGAAGAGAGAGGCATTTGGACGATTTTTGTTGGGAAAAAATGCAATTGAGTGGGAGAAGTATAAAAGAAAGAGACAGGAGGTCAAGAGAAAGGTGCAAGAGGTGAAAAAAAGGGCAAATGAGAGTTGGGGTGAGAGACTATCAGTAAATTTTAGGGAGAATAAAAAGATGTTCTGGAAGGAGGTAAATAGGGTGCGTAAGACAAGGGAGCAAATGGGAACTTCAGTGAAGGGCGTAAATGGGGAGGTGATAACAAGTAGTGGTGATGTGAGAAGGAGATGGAATGAGTATTTTGAAGGTTTGTTGAATGTGTCTGATGACAGAGTGGCAGATATAGGGTGTTTGGGTCGAGGTGGTGTGCAAAGTGAGAGGGTTAGGGAAAATGATTTGGTAAACAGAGAAGAGGTAGTAAAAGCTTTGCGGAAGATGAAAGCCGGCAAGGCAGCAGGTTTGGATGGTATTGCAGTGGAATTTATTAAAAAAGGGGGTGACTGTATTGTTGACTGGTTGGTAAGGTTATTTAATGTATGTATGACTCATGGTGAGGTGCCTGAGGATTGGCGGAATGCGTGCATAGTGCCATTGTACAAAGGCAAGGGGGATAAGAGTGAGTGCTCAAATTACCGAGGTATAAGTTTGTTGAGTATTCCTGGTAAATTATATGGGAGGGTATTGATTGAGAGGGTGAAGGCATGTACAGAGCATCAGATTGGGGAAGAGCAGTGTGGTTTCAGAAGTGGGAGAGGATGTGTGGATCAGGTGTTTGCTTTGAAGAATGTATGTGAGAAATACTTAGAAAAGCAAATGGATTTGTATGTAGCATTTATGGATCTGGAGAAGGCATATGATAGAGTTGATAGAGATGCTCTGTGGAAGGTATTAAGAATATATGGTGTGGGAGGCAAGTTGTTAGAAGCAGTGAAAAGTTTTTATCGAGGATGTAAGGCATGTGTACGTGTAGGAAGAGAGGAAAGTGATTGGTTCTCAGTGAATGTAGGTTTGCGGCAGGGGTGTGTGATGTCTCCATGGTTGTTTAATTTGTTTATGGATGGGGTTGTTAGGGAGGTAAATGCAAGAGTCTTGGAAAGAGGGGCAAGTATGAGGTCTGTTGGGGATGAGAGAGCTTGGGAAGTGAGTCAGTTGTTGTTCGCTGATGATACAGCGCTGGTGGCGGATTCATGTGAGAAACTGCAGAAGCTGGTGACGGAGTTTGGTAAAGTGTGTGGAAGAAGAAAGTTAAGAGTAAATGTGAATAAGAGCAAGGTTATTAGGTACAGTAGGGTTGAGGGTCAAGTCAATTGGGAGGTGAGTTTGAATGGAGAAAAACTGGAGGAAGTGAAGTGTTTTAGATATCTGGGAGTGGATCTGTCAGCGGATGGAACCATGGAAGCGGAAGTGGATCATAGGGTGGGGGAGGGGGCGAAAATTTTGGGAGCCTTGAAAAATGTGTGGAAGTTGAGAACATTATCCCGGAAAGCAAAAATGGGTATGTTTGAAGGAATAGTAGGTTCCAACAATGTTGTATGGTTGCGAGGCGTGGGCTATGGATAGAGTTGTGCGCAGGAGGATGGATGTGCTGGAAATGAGATGTTTGAGGACAATGTGTGGTGTGAGGTGGTTTGATCGAGTAAGTAACGTAAGGGTAAGAGAGATGTGTGGAAATAAAAAGAGCGTGGTTGAGAGAGCAGAAGAGGGTGTTTTGAAATGGTTTGGGCACATGGAGAGAATGAGTGAGGAAAGATTGACCAAGAGGATATATGTGTCGGAGGTGGAGGGAACGAGGAGAAGAGGGAGACCAAATTGGAGGTGGAAAGATGGAGTGAAAAGGATTTTGTGTGATCGGGGCCTGAACATGGAGGAGGGTGAAAGGAGGGCAAGGAATAGAGTGAATTGGAGCGATGTGGTATACAGGGGTTGACGTGCTGTCAGTGGATTGAATCAGGGCATGTGAGGCGTCCGGGGTAAACCATGGAAAGCTGTGTAGGTATGTATGTTTGCGTGTGTGGACGTGTGTATGTACATGTGTATGGGGAGGGTTGGGCCATTTCTTTCGTCTGTTTCCTTGCGCTACCTCGCAAACGCGGGAGACAGCGACAAAGTATAAAAAAAAAAAAAAAAAAAAAAAAAAAAATATATATATATATATATATATAATATATATATATATATATATATATATATATATATATATATATATATATATATATATATATATATATATATATATATATATATATATATATATATATATATATATATATATATATAGATATATACATATATCCCTGGGGATAGGAGAGAAAGAATGCTTCCCACGCATTCCTCACATGTCGTAAAAGGCGACTGAAGAGAACGGGAGCGGAGGCCTGGAAACCCTCTTCTCCTTGTATTTTAACTTTCTGAAAGGGGAAACAGAAGGGGTCATGCGGGGAGTGATAATCCTCCTCGAGGGCTCAGATTGGTATGTTTAAATGTGTGTGGATGTAACCCAGATGAGAAAAAAGGAGAGATTGGTAGTATGTTTTAGGATGGGAACCTGGTTATTTTGGCTCTGAGTGAAACGAAGCTCAAGGGTAAAGGGGAAGAGTGGTTTGGGTATGTCTTGGTAGTAAAGTCAGGGGTTAGTGAGAGGACAAGAGCAAGGGTAGGAGCAGCACTACTGAAACAGGAGTGGCGGGAGTATATGATAGAGTTTAAGATAGTAAACTCTAGATTGATGTGAGTAAAACTGAAAGGGGATGTAGAGAGATGGGTTATTATTGGTGCATATGCACCTGGGTATGAGAAGAAAGATCATGAGAGACAAGTGTTTTGGGAGCAGGAGACAGAGAACGAGTTTGGTAGCAGCTGTGTGAGTGTGTTAGTAGTTTTGATGCACGAGACCGGGGTATAGTGATGGTTGATTTAAATGCAAAGGTGAGTAATGTGGCAGTTGAGGGAATAATTGGTGTACATGGGGTGTTCAGTGCTGCAAATGAAAATGGTGAAGAGCTTGTAGATTTATGTGCTGAAAAAGGACTGGTGATTGGGATTACCTGGTTTAAAAAGACAGTTATCCATAAGTATACGTATGTAAGTAGGAGAGATGGCCAGAGAGCGTTATTGGATTACGTGTTAATTGACAGGCGACGTGAAAGAGAGACTTTTGGATGTTAATGTGCTGAGCGGTGCAACAGAAGGGATGTCTGATCATTATCTTGTGGAGGCTAAGGTGAAGATTTGTAAAGGTTTTCAGAAAAGAAGAGAGGTGAAAAGAGTGATGAGAGTAAGTAAACTTAGGAATGAAACTTGTGTGAGGAAGTACCAGGAGAGACTGAGTACAGAATGGAAAAAGGTGAGAACAAAGAAGGTAAGGGGAGTGGGGAGAGGAATGGGATGTATCTAGGGAAGCAGTGATGGCTTGCGCAAATGAAGCTTGTGGCATGAGAAGCGTGGGAGGTGGGCAGACTAGAAAGGGTAGTGAGTGGTAGGATGCAGAAGTAAGATTATTAGTGAAAGAGAAGAGAGAAGCATTTGGACGATTTTTGCAGGGAAATAATGCAAATGAGTGGGAGATGTATGAAAGAAATAGGAAGGAGGTCAAGAGAAAGGTGCAAAAGGTGAAAAAGAGGGTAAATGAGAGTTGGGTGTAGAAAGTATCGTTAAATTTTCAGGGAGAATAAAAAGATGTTTTGGAAAGAGGTAAATAAATTGAGTAAGACAAGGGAACAAATGGGAACTTCAGTGATGGGGGCAAGTGGGGAGGTGATAACATGTTTGATGATAGAGTGACAGATATAGGGTGTTTTGGTCGAGTTCGTGTGCAAAGTGAAAAGGTTAAGGATAATGATTTGGTAAACAGGGAAGAGGTATTATAAGCTTTGCGGAAGATGAAAGCCGGCAAGGCAGCGGGATTGGATGGTATTGCAGTGGAATTTATTAAAAAATGGGGTGATTGTATGGTTGACTGGTTGGTAAGGTTATTTAATGTATGTATGACTCATGGTGAGGTGCCTAAGGATTGGGGGAATGCTTGCATAGTGCCATTGTACAAAGGCAAAGGGGATAAAAGTGATTGCTCAAATTACAGATGTATAAGTTTGTTGAGTATTCCTCGGAAATTACATGAATTTTATCGATTAAGAAGGTGAAGGCATGTACAGAGCATCTGATTGGGGAAGAGCAGTGTGGTTTCAGAAGTAGTAGAGGATGTGTGGATCAGGTGTTTGCTTTGAAGAATGCAAAAAAGGTGAGATCAAATGACGTAAGGGGAGTGGGGGAGGAATGGGATGTATTTAGGGAAGCAGTTATAGCTTGCGCAAAAGATGCTTGTGTCATGAGAAGCGTGGGAAGTGGGCAGATTAGAAAGGGTAGTGAGTGGTGGAATGAAGAGGTAAGATTATTATTGAAAAAGAAGAGAGAGGCATTTGGACGATATTTGCAGGGAAATAACACAAATGAGTTGTATATGTATAAAAGAAAGAGGCAGGAGGTCAAGAGAAAGATGCAAGAGGTGAAAAAGAGGGTAAATGAGAGTTGAGTTGAGAAAGAATCATTAAATTTTAGGGAGAATAAAAAGATGTTTTGGAAGGAGGTAAATAAAGAGAGTAAGACAAGGGAACAAATGGGAACTTCAGTGAAGGGGGCAAGTGGGGAGGTGATAACAAGTAGTGATTTTGTGAGAAGGAGATGCAGTGAGTATTTTGAAGGTTTGTTGAATGTGTTTGATGATAGAGTGACAGACATAGGCTGTTTTGGTCGAGGTCGTGTGCAAAGTGAAAAGGTTAAGGAAAATGATTTTGTAAACAGAGAAGAGGTATTAAAAGCTTTGCGGAGGATGAAAGCCTGTAAGGCAGCGGGTTTGGATGGTATTGCAGTGGAATTTTAAAAAAGGGGGTGACTGTATTGTTGACTGGTTGGTAAGGTTATTTGATGTATATATGACTCATGGTGAGGTGCCTAAGGATTGGCGAAATGCTTGCATAGTGCCATTGTACAAAGGCAAAGGGGATAAAAGTGAGTGATCAAATTAAAGATGTATAAGTTTGTTGAGTATTCCTGGGAAATTATATGAATTTTATTGATTAAGAAGGTGAAAGCATGTATAGAGCATCTGATTGGGGAAGAGTAGTGTGGTTTCAGAAGTAGTAGAGGATGTGTGGATCAGGTGTTTGCTTTGAAGAATGCAAAAAGGTGAGATCAAATGACGTAAGGGGAGTGGGGGAGGAATGGGATGTATTTAGGGAAGCAGTGATGGCTTGCGCAAAAGATGCTAGTGGCAAGAGAAGCGTGGGAGGTGGGCAAATTAGAGAGGGTAGTGAGTGGTGGGATGAAGAAGTAAGATTATTAGTGAAAGAGAAGAGAGAGGTATTTGGACGATATTTGCAGGGAAATAACACAAATGAATTGGATATGTATAAAAGAAAGAAGCAGGAGGTCAAGAGAAAGGTGCAAGAGGTGAAAAAAAGTACAAATGAGAGTTGGGGTGAGAGAGTATCATTAATTTTCAGGGAGACTAAAAAGATGTTTTGGAAGGAGGTAAATAAAGTGCGTAAGACAAGGGAACAAATGGGAACTTCAGGTGAAGGGGGCTAATGGGGAGGTGATAACAAGTGGTAGTGATGTGAGGAGGAGATGGAGTGAGTATTTTGAAGGTTTGTTGAATGTGTTTGATTATAGAGTGGCAGATATAGGGTGTTTTGGTCGAGGTTGTGTGCAAAGTGATACGGTTAGGGAGAATGATTTGGTAAAGAGAGAAGATACGGAAGATGTAAGCTGGGAAGGCGGCGGGTTTGGATAGTATTACGATGGAATTCATTAGAAATAGAGTGACTCTATTGCTGACTGGTTGGTAAGGGTTTTTGATGTGTGTATGACTCATGGTGAGTTGCCTGAGGATTGGTGGAATGCTTGCATAGTGCCATTGTACGAAGGCAAAGTGGATAAAAGTGAGTACTCAAACTAGAGAGGTATAAGTTTGTTGAGTATTCCTGGGAAATTATATAGGAGGGTATTCACTGAGGGGGTGAAGGCATATATAGAGCATCAGATTGGGGAAGAGTAGTGTGGTTTCAGAAGTGGTAGAGGATTTGTGGATTAGGTGTTTGCTTTGAAGAATGTATGTGAGAAGTACTTAGAAAAGCAAATGGATTTGCATATAGCATTTATGGACCTGGAGAAGGCATATGATAGAGTTGATAGAGATGCTCAGTGGAATGTATTAAGAATATATGGTGTGCGAGGAAAGTTTTTAGAAGCAGTTGAAAACTTTTATCGAGGAGGTAAGGCATGTGTACGTGTAGGAAGAGAGGAAAGTGATTGATTCTCAGTGAATGTAGGTTTACGGCAGGTGTGTGTGATGTCTCCATGGTTGTTTAATTTGTTTATGGATGGGGTTGTTAGGGAGGTGAATGCAAGAGTTTTGGAAAGAGGGGCAAGTATGCAGTCTGTTGTGGATGAGAGAGCTTGGGATGTGAGTCAGTTGTTGTTCGTTGATGATAGAGCGGTGGAAGAGGTGAAAAGAAAGGTGCAAGAGGTGAAAAAGAGGGCAAATGAGAGTTGGGGTGAGAGAGGATCATTAAATTTTGGGGAGAATAAAAAGATGTTCTGGAAGGAGGTAAATAAAGTGCATAAGACAAGGGAGCAACTGGGAACTTCAGTGAAGGGGGCTAATGGGGAGGTGACAACAAGTAGTGGTGATGTGAGAAGGAGATGGAGTGAGTATTTTGAAGGTTTGTTGAATGTGTTTGATGATATAGTGGCAGATATAGGGTGTTTTGGTCGAGGTGGTGTGCAAAGTGAGACAGTTTGGGAAAATGATTTGGTAAACAGAGAAGAGGTAGTAAAAGCTTTGCAGAAGATGAAAGACGGCAAGGCAGCAGGTTTGAATGGTATTGCAGTGGAATTTATTCAAAAAGGGGGTGACTGTATTGTTGACTGCTTGGTAAGGTTATTTAATGTATGTATGACTCATGGTGAGGTGCCTGAGGATTGGGGGAATGCTTGCATAGTGCCATTGTACAAAGGCAAAGGGGATAAGAGTGAGTGCTCAAATTACAGAGGTATAAGTTTGTTGAGTATTCCTGGTGAATTATATAGGAGGGTATTGATTGAGAGGGTGAAGGCATGTACAGAGCATCAGATTGGGGAAGAGCAGTTTGGTTTCATAAGTGGTAGAGAATGTGTGGATCAGGTGTTTGGTTTGAAGAATGTATGTGAGAAATACTTAGAATAGCAAATGAATTTGTATATAGCATTTATGGATCTGGAGAAGGCATATGATAGAGTTGATAGAGATGCTCTTTGGAAGGTATTAAGAATATATGGTGTGGGAGGCAAGTTGTTAGAAGCAGTGAAAAGTTTTTATCGAGGATGTAAGGTATGCGTACGTGTAGGAAGAGAGGAATGTGATTGGTTGTCAGTGAATATAGGTTTGCGGCAGGGGTGTGTGATGTCTCCACGGTTGTTTAATTTGTTTATGGATGGGGTTGTTAGGGAGGTGAATGCAAGAGTTTTGGAAAGATGGGCAAGTATGCAGTCTGTTGGGGATGAAAGAGCTTGGGAAGTGAGTCAGTTGGTGGCTGTTTCATGTGAGAAACTGCAGAAGCTGGTGACTGAGTTTGGTAAAGTGTGTGAAAGAAGAAAGTTAAGAGTAAATATGAATAAGAGCAAGGTTATTAGGTACAGTAGGGTTGAGGGTTAAGTCAATTGAGAGGTGAGTTTGAATGGAGAAAAACTGGAGGAAGTAAAGTGTTTTAGATATCTGGGAGTGGATCTGGCAGCGGATGGAACCATGGAAGCGGAAGTAAATCATAGGGTAGGGGAGTTGGCGAAAATCCTGGGAGCCTTGAAGAATGTGTGGAAGTCGAGAACATTGTTTCGGAAAGCATAAATGGGTATGTTTGAAGGAATAGTGGTTCCAACAATGTTGTGTGGTTGCGAGGCGTGGGCTATGGATAGAGTTGTGCGCAGGAGGGTGGATGTGCTGGAAATGAGGTGTTTGGGGACAATATGTGGTGTGAGGTGGTTTGATCGAGTAAGTAACGTAAGGGTAAGAGAGATGTGTGGAAATAAAAAGAGCGTGGTTGAGAGAGCAGAAGAGGGTGTTTTGAAGTGGTTTGGGCACATGGAGAGAATGAGTTAGGAAAGATTGACCAAGAGGGTATATGTGTCGGAGGTGGAGGGAACGAGGAGAAGTGGGAGACCAAATTGGAGGTGGAAAGATGGAGTGAAAAAGGTTTTGAGTGATCGGGGCCTGAACATGCAGGAGGGTGAAAGGCGGGCAAGGAATAGAATGAATTGGATCGATGTGGTATAACGGGGTCGACGTGCTGTCAATGGATTGAATCAGGGCATGTGAAGCGTCTGGGGCAAACCATGGAAAGTTCTGTGGGGCCTGGATGTGGAAAGGGAGCTGTGGTTTCTGGCATTATTGCATGACAGCTGGAGAGTGAGTGTGAGCGAATGGGGCCTTTGTTGTCTTTTCCTGGCGCTGCCTCACGCACATGAGGGAGGAGGGGGATGTTATTCCGTGTGTGGCGGGGTGGCGATGGGGGTGAGTATGGGCAGACAGTCTGAATTGTGTGCATGTTTGTATATGTGAGTGTCCGTGTGTATATATGTGCGCACGTTGGGATGTGTGGATGTGTATGTTTGCGTGTTTGGACGTGTGTGTGTGTGTGCATGTGTGTGGGGTGGGTTGGGCCATTTCTTCCGTCTGTTTCCTTCCGCTACCTCGCAGGCGCGGGAGGCAGCGACAAAGCAAATAAAGAAAAGAAAAAAATATGTATACATATATATATATATATATATATATATATATATATATATATATATATTTTTTTTTTTTATACTTTGTCGCTGTCTCCCGCGTTTGCGAGGTAGCGCAAGGAAACAGACGAAAGAAATGGCCCAACCCCCCCCCATACACATGTATATACATACGTCCACACACGCAAATATACACACCTACACAGCTTTCCATGGTTTACCCCAGACGCTTCACATGCCCTGATTCAATCCACCGACAGCACGTCAACCCCGGTATACCACATCGCTCCAATTCACTCTATTCCTTGCCCTCCTCTCACCCCCCTGCATGTTCAGGCCCCGATCACACAAAATCTCTTTCACTCCATCTTTCCACCTCCAATTTGGTCTCCCTCTTCTCCTCGTTCCCTCCACCTCCGACACATATATCCTCCTGGTCAATCTTTCCTCACTCATTCTCTCCATGTGCCCAAACCATTTCAAAACACCCTCTTCTGCTCTCTCAACCACGCTCTTTCCATTTCCACACATCTCCCCCACCCTCACGTTACTTACTCGATCAAACCACCTCACACCACACATTGTCCTCAAACATCTCATTTCCAGCACATCCATCCTCCTGCGCACAACTCTATCCATAGCCCACGCCTCGCAACCATACAACATTGTTGGAACCACTATTCCCTGAAACACACTCACCTTTGCTCTCCGAGACAATGTTCTCGACTTCCACACATTCTTCAAGGCTCCCAGAATTTTCGCCCCCTCCCCCACCCTATGATCCACTTCCGCTTCCATGGTTCCATCCGCTGCCAGATCCACTCCCAGATATCTAAAACACTTCACTTCCTTCACTTCCTTCACTTCTCAGTCGACGCGCCAGCAAACGCGCCCCGCTGAGGCAAACACAGGCTGCAGGAGACTGACTCTGGTGTTTTGAAGTCGTGCTTCGTGTGTATCTCGTGTTCATAATCTGCTTGCTTACTGTTGGTGCGTTCGTGGCTTCCAACCCGCTCGCCACCCTCACACCCTCCCAGTCTCCTGCTTGCACCTTGTGGTAGCGCCCGTCTCTTCCAGTAACTCGGTGTGATGGTCCAGGCTTCTTACCCAGCATGGCAAGGAAATTGCCCATCGCTGACCAACACTTCCACTTAACCTCTATCATCACCTCGTTAAGATCATCGTGTGTCAAGACATCATATAAAGCGCCTCTTCGGAAACGGAACTACCTTGGCCCACCAGTGATGCTACTACGTTTGTGAATCAAGAACCATTGCAACACAAACCTCGCCAGGTGGTAGAGTTTTCCCGCAGTGTATCGAGACAGACTTCCCCAGAACTTTTTTAAAGGGGAAGTAAATGTTTATAGTTGTGTTACTGGAGTGATAGTTTTCATACATGGTGTTTTGACAAGAAAATAGTGAAATTGGAGAAAAATGTAGCTTAGACATTGAAGCTTATTGATACAGTGGTTAAATTGATGAGAACTGCTATTGACGTTTGTGTAAATAAATTATAAATAAATTCCTTTTTCCATAGCCAGAGGTTGAACCATTATGTGACATTCATTTTTTCATTCATTTCAAGCTAGAAGTTTCAGTTTTCTAAATTGTTTCTTACATTTTTCATATGTATATATATGTATGTGTGTGTGTGTGTATATGTGCGTATGTATGTGCATGTGTGTGTATGTGTATATATATATGTATATCATCCCTGGGGATAGGGGTGAAAGGATACTTCCCACGTATTCCTCGCGTGTCGTAGAAAGCGACTAGAGGGGACGGGAGCGGGGGGCCAGAAATCCTCCCCTCCTTGTATTAACTTTCTAAAATGGGAAATATATATATATATATATATATATATATATATATATATATATATATATATATATATATATATATATATATATATATATGTATATATATATATATATATATATATATATATATATATATATATATATATATATATATATATATATATATATATATATATACATATATATATATATATATATATATATATATATATATATATATATATATATATATATATATATATATATATATATATCCCTTGGGATATATACATATATATAGGCGACTAAATGGGACGGGAGCGGGGGCCAGAAAACCTTCCCTCCTTGTATTTTAACTTTCTAAAAGGGGAAACAGAAGAAGGAGCCAAGCAGGAAGTGCTCATCCTCCTCGAAGTCTCAGATTAGGGTGTCTGAATGCGTGTGGATGTAGCCAAGATGAGAGAAAAGGAGAGATAGGCAGTATGTTTGAGGAAAGGAAGCTGGATGTTTTGGCTCTGAGTGAAACGAAACTCAAGGGTAAAGGGGAAGAGTGGTTTGGGAATGTCTTGGGAGTAAAGTCATGGGTTAGTGAGAGGACAAGAGCAAGGAAAGGAGTAGCACTACTCCTGAAGCAGCAGTTGTGGAATTATGTGATAGAGTGTAAGAAATTAAATTCTAGATTGATATGGGTAAAACTGAAAGTTGATGTGTGATGGGTGATTATTGGTGCATATTCACCTGGGCATGAGAAGAAAGATCATGAGAGGCAAGTGTTTTGCGTGAGGAAAGTAACAGGAGGGACTGAGTACGCAATGGAAAAAGGTGAGAACAAAGGAGGTAAGGGGAGTGGGGGAGGAATGGGATGTATTCAGGGAAGCAGTGATGGCTTGCGCAAAAGATGCTTGTGACATGAGAAGCGTGGGAGGTGGGCAGATTAGAAAGGGTAGTGAGTGGTGAGATGAAGATGTATGCAGTGAAATAATGCAAATGAGTGGGAGATTTATAAAAGAAAGAGGCAGGAGGTCAAGAGAAAGGTGCAAGAGGTGAAAAGGAGGGCAAATGAGAGTTGGGGTTAGAGTATTATTGAATTTTAGGGAGAATAAAAAGATTGTTTTTGAAGGAGGTAAATATAGTGTGTAAGACAAGGGAACAAATGGGAACTTCGGTGAAGGAGGTTAATGGGGAGGCGATAACAAGTAGTGGTGATGTCCGAAGGAGATGGAGTTGGGGATGGAGTGAGTATTTTGAAGGTTTGTTGAATGTGTCTGATGATAGAATGGCAGGTATAGAGTATTTTGGTCGAGGTGGTGTGCAAAGTGAGACGGTTAGGGAAAATGATTTGGTAAATAGAGAAGAGGTAGTAAATGCTTTGCGGAAGATGAAAGCCGTCAAGGCAGCGGGTTTAGATGGTATTGCAGTGGAATGTATTAAAAAAGGGGTGACTGTATTATTGACTGGTTTTAAGGTTATTTAACGTATGTATGATTCATGGTGAGGTTCCTGAGGACTGGCGGAATGCTTGCATAGTGCCATTGTACAAAGGCAAAGGAGATAAGAGTGAGTGCTCAAATTACAGAGGTATAAGTTTTTTGAGTATTCCTGGTAAATTATATGGGAGGGTATTGATTGAGAGGGTGAAGGCATGTACAGAGCATTAGATTGGGGAAGAGCAGTGTGGTTTTAGAAGTGGTAGAGGATGTGTGGATCAGGTGTTTGCTTTGAAGAATGTATGTGAGAAATACTTAGAAAAACAAATGGATTTGTATGGAGCATTTATGGATCTGGAGAAGGCATATGATAGAATTGATAGAGATGATCCGTGGAAGGTATTGAGAATATATGTTGTGGGAGGCAAGTTGTCAGGAGCAATGAAAAATTTTTATCGATCATGTAACGCATGTGTGCGTGTAGGAACAGAAGAAAGTAATTGGTTCTCAGTGAATTTAGGTTTGTGGCAGGCTTGTGTGATGTCTCCATGGTTCTTTGATTTGCTTATGGATGGGGTTGTTAGGAGGTGAATGCAAGAGTTTTGGAAAGAGGGGAAGTATTAAGTTTGTTGTGGATGAGAGAGCTTGGGAAGTGAGTCAGTTGGTTTTCGCTGATGATACAGCGCTGGTGGCTGATTCATGTGAGAAACTATAGAAGCTGGTGACTGAGTTTGGTAAAGTGTGTGAAAGGAGAAAGTCGAAAGTAAATGTGAATAAGAGCAAGGTTATTTGGTTCTGTAGGGTTGAGGGACACTTCAATTGGGAGGTATGTTTGAAAGGAGAAAAACTGGAGGATGTGAATTGTTTTAGATATCTGGGAGTGTATTTGGCAGCGGATGGAACAATGGAAGCGGAAGTGAATCATAGGGTGGGGGAGAAGGCGAAAATTCTGGGATCCTTGAAGAATGTGTGTAAGTCGAGAACATTATCTTGGAAAGCAAAAATGGGTGTATTTGAAGGAATATTGGTTCCAACAATGTTGTATAGTTGCGAGGCATGGGCTATGTATAGAGTTGTGCAAAGGAGGTTGGATATGCTGGAAATAAGATGTTTGAGGAGAATATGTGGTGTGAGATGGTTTGATCGAGTAAGTAATGTAAGGGTAAGAGAGATGTGTGGTAATAAAAAGACTGTTGTTGAGAGAGCAGATGAGGGTGTTTTGAAATTGCTTGGTCACATGGAGAGAATGAGTGAGGAAAGATTGACCAAGAGGATATATGTGTCAGAGGTGGAGGGAACGAGAAGTGGGAGACCAAATTAGAGGTGGAAAGATGGAGTGAAAAAGATTTTGAGTGATCGAGGCCTGAAGATGCAGGTGGGTGAAAGGCGTAGAAGGAATAGAGTGAATTGGAACGATGTGGTATACCGGGGTCGACGTGCTGTCAATGGATTGAACCAGGGCATGTGAAGCGTCTGAGGTAAACCATGGAGAGTTCTGTGGGGCCTGGATGTGGTTTACCCCAGACGCTTCACATGCCCTGGTTCAATCCATTGGGAGCACGTCAACCCCGGTATACCACATCGTTCCAATTCACTCTATTCCTCGCACCCCTTTCACCTTCCTGCATGTTAATGCCTTGATCACTCAAAATCCTTTCACCCCATCTTTCCACCTCCAATATGGTCTCCCACTTCTCCTCGTTCCCTCCACCTGTCGACACAAATATCCTCTTTGTCAATCTCTCCTAACTCATTCTCTCCATGTGACCAAACCATTTCAATAATCCTCATTTGCTCTCTCAACCTCACCCGTTTTATTACCACATATCTCTCTTACCCTTTCATTATATACTCGATAAAACCACCTCACACCACATTTTGTCCTCAAACATCTTATTTTCAGCACATCCACCGTCATCCGCACAACTCTATAGCTCACGCTTCGCAAACATATATCATTTTTGGAACCAGTATTCTTTCAAATATACCCATTTTGGCTTTCCAAGATTATTTTCTCGACTTCAACACTTTTTTCAACGCTCCCAGAACTTTTGCCCCCTCCCCCACCCTATGATTCACATCCGCTTCCATGGTTCCATCCGATGCCAAATTTACTCCCAGATATCTAAAACACTTCACTTCCTCCACTTTTTCTCCATTTAATCTTACCACCAATTTGACTTGACCCTCAACCCTACTGTACCTAATATCTTGCTCTTATTCACATTTACTCTTAACATTCTTCTTTCACACACTTTACAAATCTCAGTCACAAGCTTCTGCAGTTTCTCACCCGAGTCAGCCACCGGTGCCGTATCATCAATGAACAACAACTGACTCACTTCCCAAGCTCTCTCATCCACAACAGACTGCATACTGGCCCCTCTTTCCAAAACTCTTGCATTCTCCTCTCTAACAACCCCATCCATAAACAAATTAAACAACCATTGAGACATCACACACCCCTACCGAAAACTTTTCTCTGTTCGTACACATACACATGCCTTACATCCTCGATAGAAACTTTTCACTGCTTCTAACAACTTGCCTCCCACACCATATACTTTTAATACCTACCACAGAGCATCTCTATCAACTCTACCATATGCCTTTTCTAGATCCATAAATGCTATATACAAATCGATATGTCTTTCTAAGTATTTCTCACATACATTCTTCAGAGCAAATACCTGATCCACACATGCTCTACCAATTCTCAAACAACACTGCTCCTCCCCTGGGAAACTATATGGGAGGTATTGATCGAGAGGTGAAGGCATGTACAGAGCATCAGATTGTGGAAGAACAGTGTGGTTTCAGAGGTGGTAGTGGATGTGTGGGTCAGGTGTTTGCTTTAAAGAATGTATGTGTGAAATACTTAGAAAAGCAAATTGATTTGTATGTAGCATTTATGGATCTAGAGAAGGAATATGACAGACTTAATCGAAATTCTCTGTGGAAGGCATTAAGAATATATGGTGTGGTAGGCAAGTTGTTAGAAGCAATGAAAATTTCTATCGAGGATGTAAGGCATGTGTATTTGTACGAAGAGAGGAAAGTGACTGCTTCTCAGTGAATGTAGGTTTTCGGCAGGGGTGTGAGATGTGTCAATGGTTGTTTAATTTGTTTATGGATGGGGCTGTTAGGGAGGTGAATGCAAGAGTTTTCGAGAGGGGAGAGTATGCAGTCTGTTGTGGATGAGAGCTCTGGAGAAGTGAGTCAGTTGTTGTTCTCTGATGATACAGCGCTGGTGGCTGATTCAGGTCAGATACTGCAGAAGCTGGTGACTGAGTATGGTAAAGTTTGTGAAAGAAGAAAGCTGATAGTTAATGTGAAAAAGAGCAAGGTTATTAGGTGCAGAAGGGTTGGGGGTCAAGTCCATTGGGAGATAAGTCTGAATGGAGAAAAACTGGAGGAAGTGAAGTGTTTTAGATATCTGGGAGTGGATTTGGCAGCGGATGGAACCATGGAAGCGGAAGTAAATCATTGGGGGGGGGGGGGGGGGGGGGAGGCGGGCGAAAATTCTGGGAGCGTTGAAAAATGTGTGGAAGTCGAGAACATTATCTCGGAAAGGAAAATGGGTATGTTTCAAGGAATTTTGGTTCCAACAATGTTATATGGTTGCGAGGCGTGGGCTATGAATAGAGTTGTGCGGAGGAGGGTAGATATCCTGGAAATGTGATGTTTAGGACAATATGTGGTGTAAGGTGATTTGATCGAGTAAGAAATATTAGGGTAAGAGAGATGTGTGGTAATAAAAAGAGTGTGGTTGAGAGAGCAGAAGAGGGTATTTTGAAATGCTTTGGTCACACGGCGAGAATGAGTAAGGAGAGATTGACCAAGATGATATATGTGTCAGAGGTGGAGGGAAAAATA